>NC_048408.1:9512190-9526233 GCF_013103735.1 Etheostoma cragini
GATGGATGCATGCCCATATTGTACACTTATAATGACAATCTGAATTCTGGCAGTGGGGGATCTTATACCAACAGGACTTTATGTCATCAGAGGAGGGTGACATGCAACAGAGAGGAGTCACGTCTCTACCATCAGCCTTCTTATAACGGCTTTTCAAACATCTTTTTAGACATTTTCTTGTCTTATTAGAGACACTCACCGACTCAGGCCATAGTGTTCATTAGGGCTCAGACTGGGGTGAAGCTCCTTTTGGGCAATTCCCAATAAAATAAGAATTCAAAAAAGTCAAATACAAATGGCAAATCCCACAATCCCCAAAAATAAATAAATGATTAGCCACACTGTAACAAGAGAAACAAAGGCAGAGAAACTTGTTGCAGGTGAGCAACCACAGATCCTATGCTACAGTCTGCATAGAATAGAAGTAGATAGTAGATAGTCTGCAGAAAGAATATCTGTTGTATTATCTTGTAACAAAGCCTGAACCATGCTGTGTTCTTAGAAGGAAGACAAGTTGAGCTGCTCAATAACAGTATTTACTGCCCTCTAGTGGTTCTTTCAAACTAACCTTGTGTTTATTTGTCCAGCTTAAGTTTCCCTTCTGTGGTTGTTCTGAGTGAGGGCATTCTAAGTTATGTATGCTAATGTAATAAAACCATGAATGATAAAACATTACCATATGACTGGCAAGATTTATGTTTTTCGACTCAAGGGTCACCCCTGCATCAGCACTTTGAGAGTGCCCTTGCGAGTGTGTTGGTACTGCTGTATGAGAGAACTTGTGCTCAGCACACCTATAAAGGTTAAAAAATGCACCCTGTGTCTATTGATTCTATTTCTACAATATGTTATAGTTTTTAATGCAGTGTTTCTGTGTTTAGGCGGGAATACAATCTGTGATTGTAAACGACATGCACTGGGACATAAGTAACACTTTATCTTGGATTCTTTTAAGGTGTAGCCTACTAACGTAAAGTGACATTATACAATAAGTACTGCAATGTTTACTGTGGTTACTTTGGGATTCTCTTACTTCTGCATATTGGCTGTTGCGGAGTCTATGTTAGGGAACTTCATGTGCAGGTGAGAGAATCACTCAATTCCATTTGCTAGGGACAAGAAATAATGAGCTATGATGTAGTTTTTGGGCAGCAGAAACATGCATTTATTTGTTCCCACTTTATTTGGATTGTTGAAAGGCTCATACTCAGAGTCATGACTGGAATAAGCGTGTTCTTTCAGTGTCATTTTATAGTTGAACTTTGGGCTACCGGGACAAATAAAATAATACCGTAATTACATATGTGCCCAATCTTGAATAAGGTAGCTGTTGAGCTGGTGAGTTATTTGAGTTACAGAGCTAAATACTTTTTGTGCTACATCTCCCCAAAAAGTTAGAAATAATTTCATACAAATCTAAAAAATAGCTCACAATGCACTATAGTCTGTCATACAGCAAATACATATATCTTCAACGTGTTTCTCAACTTCTTTTAACCCTCCTGTTGTCCTCGGGTAAAAATTGACCTCTTTAAAAAATGTCTCTATCTGAAATATGGGTTCCTTTTAACCAAATTACCACAGTAATGTATTGGATTCCATACAACGCTCTTTGCAAATACAATTGATCACTTTCATTCCTGACTAAATTCATCTGTACATTCCTCTGATCTTAACTTTTGGTCAAAGAATTCATAATTTCAATTTTTTTTGTTGCTCAAATATTAGGTATAATTCTATAAAATGAGGGCTATTGTCCGATTCCAAAGAAGTACTGTAAAACTAAAGGTAGTACGTTGGTGTTAGTGAAAACTTAAAATAAAGTCTGGGAGGAGTTATCAGATCAGAGGTTTTACACAGCAAGCTCGCAGCCTGCTTCGCTCATCCACAATAGTTGTCTTGCAGGTCTACTCGGTTACTTACGGTATGTGTCCCACACAGTGGTAAGTGTTTTATCACTTTCTTGAAATCAACACAAATGTGACCTCGTAGATAGACGACCGTTTACAAATGAACTCATGTCGTTATTCATCTTTTATACAAGATATAGTTGCTAAAACAGATGTATAGATTTTGTTTTTACACGCGATTAAAACAACCGAGCCTCGTAGCCTAAACTACGGCGTAGATGCAGACGTTTTTCTTTTTAGGTGACGTCACTAGCCCACATGTCAGACTGTGCGTGACAACAACAACACGATTTGGACTGTTTGTTTTCACCACGCCTTACCAAACAAATTAAGCATGATCGTTACTTGAGCCTGGTTATGTTAGCCTAGCCTACATCAGCCACTGGTTGTTTAATAATCTGAAGCATGTCCCACTGGGTCCAGTCTTTGATGGAAGTAAGTTTGAATTTCATTCAAACTTTCCTTTAGGCTACTGTGTTTTTCCACCTGCATGAAACAGTTAAATTCTGGATCTAGACTAGACAATTGTGTGGGAGTGAAACCGGAATTGCCACTTCTCATTTCCGCAATTTCTTGCTGTCAGTATGTGCTTTATAAGCGTATCCTGAGACGAAGAGCAGATATTGTGCTGGAAGTGAATGCCTTCGGTTTCATGACATCTAGATGCAAAAGATAATATGCAAAGGAACAATCTGGTAAGAGCTCTGCAAGTTTTATCCCAAATATTAGCCATCTTGGAGTGTGTGGAGTATCAGTGTGACACTCAGTGCTATGATTATCATACCATTCTTGTGATAATAATAGAAATACTGTCTGAGATTTCTGTAGACAAGTCAAAATTTCAAATGTATATTGTAATGTCAGGAATAGAACATAATTATACATTTTGTTTCCCCACTATTTAGTAATGTGGCAAATCTGTATAATAAAGTAGCACTAATCAATATTTGAAATTAGCAATAACGCAATTAACTATGGTCAAGGAACAATATGCTCATAAGATGATTTAAGCTCATTGTTGTTCCCCCATTTTGCTGCTGGGATTCACTCTTAGTAGCAGCATGATATGGAATGCCATTGTATTCAATAATAAATGAATTAATGAATACATAGATACATAAATATAAATAAATAAATAAATATATAAGGTAGTCAATATAGTTAAAAAATAAAAAGGTTTTATTTTGACCTATTTCTGGGGACTTTAATAATATAGTTACACATTTATGTATTTCAGGGGACTTTTATTTCATAATGTCACATTGTCACCGCAGGATAGTCCCATGTTGTCGGCTAACTTTAACTGCAATGGCTTCTAAAATGAAGTGACCTCATGGTGCTCGGTGCCTGGCTGACAGTCACCTTTTTTTTGTGGGGGGGCAGCTGTGGCTCAGTGGTAGAGCGGTTGCCTGCCAATTGGAAGGTTGGGGGTTCAATCACTGGCCCTGCAGTCCCATGTCGAAGTGTCCTTGGACAAGACACTAAACCCAGAGTTGCCCCCAATGCTGCGCATCGGGGTGTGAATGTGTGTGGGTGTTTATCTGATGAGCAGGTGGCACTTTGTACGGAAGCCTCGGTCACAGTGTATGAATGTGTGTGAATGGTGAATGTATCCTGTATGATGTAAAAGCGCTTTTTGAGTAGTTGTTAAGACTAGAAAATCGTTCTAAAAATACAGTACATTTACATTTCGTCGGCAAAACTCAACTACAAACTCAGCTGAAAAGACTGGGACCTCACGGTGCTTTGAACCCGGCTTGTAACCTTTTCTCGGCTATTTAACTGAAAAGATCGCTTTTGCATTTATTCCTATATTTACAAATTTGTTTACTCATTTATTTATTTTAGGGTTGCATTTCATAGGCATATTTATCTGCAGTAAGTATAGTAAATTAATTCAATATTGTACTAGAACTGCAAGCAGTTATGACTGGGTCCAAGCCTCCTTTTGCAAGTCAGCCCTGACGTGTGTTGCCCCCGACGACCCGCAGAGCACGCGAAAGTGGAACCCAAAGCATAACAGTGTGGAGGCAAAGGTCAGGAAACATTGCTGTTGCAAATAGGCCATTAACATTGAGTAGAAGGGCCAAAACGGGTCTACGTTGATTATAGTGCCCCCTAAGGGCCAATCTTACCCAAATTTGGGGCCGCACAGTGGATAGACAAACAAGAATCACAAGTTTCTTGTTGATAGCAATTACTATGGCAGAGATATTGCAATCCCAAATGTCCCATTTGCATGCATTAAGTAATTGTCCAAAACATAAACGTTGATTATATTACCCCCTAACGGCCGATCTTCGCCAAATTTGCTTCAGAGCATCGTAGTGCGATGTTGAACAACAACCTCATGATATAACAATGGGCTTGAGATATAACAAAGTTTGTGTTTTGGAGCTAGCTAGGAAAGTTAGTTTGGTCATAAAATGTTTAATTTAGCAAAATTCTTTTGATAACGTTTGGTCAGGTTCATCTGGAGATGCTACCTACCAGGTTTTGTGCAGATCGATCGCACGGCCTAGGACAAGTTCGAAAAAGTAAATTTTTCACATTGCGCTATATTGCACAAAAAAAAAAAAATTAGAGGAAATGGGCGTGGCCTTTATCATCTGATTCAGCCTGATTCAAGGAAAACGTGGATGTAATGTGTTCTAATGTACAATGTGGATTATGGGAGTTAAAGGCAAGAACACAGTATAGTGGCACCTAGTGGTCAACATGTGTAATTTTTGGTAAGGGGAAGCTTATGACCCATTTTACATCTACCTTGGAAATTTAAAGTTGTTCCCATTAGTGGTAGTGCTGAGTCCAAACGTTTGTCCCATAGGCCACCCATTTTGACCAATCAGTACCCCACTGTAGGGGGGGCCTCAGAAGTGGCTTAGAAGTGGTTTATAAAAGTCAGATGGGACATGAGATATAAACTCTTTGTACTTGGCCATCTAGTGGTCAATTTTCATAAAATGTGTGTGACCAGAGGGGTATGGCAAACAAGAATCTAAAGTTTCGGGTTGATAGCATTTATTTTGGTTGAGCTATTGCAAAGTTTGTGTTTTCATAATTAGCTACACAAATTTGATCGTACGTAAGATACTCAATTTTCTACCACTAGCTTTACACTACTTCTTGAAATTCATGGTCAATAACCCTCATTTGTGTAGAATTATGCCTAACATTTGAGTTGAAAAAGCAGAAATTAGGAATTCTTTTGACTAATAGTTAAGATCAGAGTTTAGTCAGGAATGAATGTGATCAGTTGTATTTGAAAAAAAGAGCGTTGTATCCAACGATCCATTTTTTGTGTTAATTTGGTAAAAAAGCCACATTTCAGACATAGACGTTTTTAAAAGGGGTCAAATATGACCCAAGGACAACAGGAGGGTTAATGCTAAGTTTCAAAAAACATTTTTCTCTTGCTAATAGGAAGTGAAAGGTCAAAATTTCAATGTGGTAACCCACCTTTTGGCCCAATCAGATCACCTGTTATGGCTTTTTTTTGATATTATAAAAATAATCAGTTTGTTTATTAAATATATTTATTAATTTTATCAAATGACAAATTATAGTATTCACACGTTAAAAATGATAAATCAACCACGTACATTTCCTTGGGGTGCTTGGGGGTGCCATTGCTATCCTAGGAGTAACCATACAGCCCCCCAAATCCCAGCAAGGGTTAATTTTAATCTGTATTTTTGTTTTTATTTTAAGGTTTCTGAAACAATGTGTTCCTCTCGTTCCGTTCTCCCGGTGGTGATCACCATATGTTATTTAATGGCGGGAAAGCACAATTGCGTGGCATTCCCGAAGAAGACTTCTTGCGACGTGCTGGACGGCCGAGCTGACTGCCGCCACCTCAGCCTCAGTGAGGTCCCTCCAGACCTTCCCAGCAACATCACCAGCCTGGATATGTCTCACAACCGATTAAAGGGGATTCCCCCTGTGACACTACACCCTTACCCAGGACTCCTCCACCTCAATGTCGGGTACAACAGTATCACCAAACTGGACCCGGCTTTGTGCCAGACTCTGCCCCTGCTGCAGACACTGAACATTGAGCACAATCAATTGTATGTGCTTAAGGAGGAGGACGTGAGCCATTGCACTAATCTAACACGCTTGATTATGGCTAGTAATAAGCTAAAGCTACAAGGAGAGCCCTTCTCTGCACTACAGGTACAGATGTCAGTTACACCGTTGAGTTGAATTTGTAATTAGCTGGCCAGAAACTGATACCCCCTCCCCCCTTCATTTTACCCACAATTGTATGAAATGCCTCTAGTGCATTGCATTAAATAACACATTTTCTTGTTGTTCTTCTTTTTATCATTCACAGAGCCTGAAAGTTCTTGATGTTTCTATGAACAAACTGCAGTCAGCTAAGCTCAGTTCTCACCCTCAGCTGCCCAGCCTTGTGAGCCTCAATCTGGCATTCAATGACTTCACCATTCTCAAGAAAGATGACTTTTCATTTCTTAACCGATCGTTTCTACAAGTCCTCAACATGTCATCTGTGCCCCTAAAAACGGTACGAAACTAACCTAGAAATGGGAAATGCGATGGCACTGTCACAATTGGAACTAACGCTAGAACATGCTGTATCTATAATGGCACCTTGCTTCAGTTGAATATTTTGTTCCTCTTTTTTGTCTCACTGAAAGGTCTCTTTGTGATGTTTTGTTACAGTTGGAGCCTGATTGCTTTAAGGCCATTTCAAGCCTCCATACTTTGATCATGGATGGAAGCAGTATGGGAACCCCGGTTATTTCTAAACTCTGCTTGGAGCTGTCTGAGACATCCATTGATGTTCTGTTTCTTCGGAAGATGAAGCTAATCACGCTCACTAATAAAACCTTCACAGGGCTACAGAAAACAAATCTAACCTTTCTGGATCTGTCCCGTAATGGCATGGTTGACATTGAACCAGGCTCATTTCGGTGGCTGTCTAGACTTCTGACTCTAATTTTGACAGACAACAACATCAAGCTCCTGACCAAGGACACATTTCATGGGCTCATAAGTTTGAAAAAACTCCAATTGACAAAAGCTCTTGTTGGCGCTCATCCCACACCAAGTATCGAGGATTTCTCCTTCCAACCATTAAGTGCTCTAGAAAGTTTGATATTACAGAGAACTGCAGTTCATGCAATCAAAGAGAACACATTTACAGGCTTGACAAGTCTTAAAGAACTCGATATGAGCTGGAGCAGTTGTACCTCACTCAGAAACATCACCAGCAAGACCTTAGTCTCACTCGCAGGATCACCTCTCAGAAAGCTAAATCTAACAGGAACAGCTATAGCACAGATTAATCCTGGCTGCTTCTCCGTTTTGAGGAATCTCACCACTCTACTTCTAGATTTTAACTTCATCAAGCAAAATATCACTGGCAAAGAGTTTGAAGGCCTGGGCCAGGTTGAAGAGATTCACATGTCCAATAACCACCAGACAGTCAATCTAGGCTCCACATCGTTTGTTAATGTGCCAAAACTTAGGTTCCTGACTTTGGCGAGAAGTCTTAGAGCCGAAGCTGTGAACCTGGATCCCTCTCCATTCCGTCACCTGCCCAACCTCACCTTCCTGGATCTCAGCAACAACAACATTGCTAACATCAGAGAGAATTTGTTGGAGGGGCTTGTGAACCTGAAGGTGCTGAAGCTTCAACACAACAATTTTGCCCGTTTGTGGAAGAGTGCCAACCTAGGTGGGCCGGTGTTGTTTCTCAAAGACACACGGGGGTTGACAACCTTAGAGATGGATAGTAATGGGCTGGATGAGATCCCAGCAGAGGCTCTGAGAGGGTTGAGTGACCTCCGTCAACTCAGCTTGGCCAACAACCTCTTCAATAGGCTCAAAGACTCCATTTTTGATGATCTGAACTCACTGCAGTTTTTAAATTTACAGAAGAATCTGATCACGGCTGTGAGGCCTGAGGTGTTCAAAACTCCTCTGAGCAACCTCCGGCTGCTTGTGATGGACAAAAATCCATTTGACTGCACATGTGAGAGCGTGCTGTGGTTCGTGACATGGTTGAATGACACAAATGGGACCAGTGTGCCAGGTCTCAGGGACCAGTACATGTGCAACACTCCACTAGGGTATTTCAACCGCTCCATCATGGATTTTGACAGCCTCTCTTGCAAAGATATGACCCCATTTCAGGCTCTTTACATACTGAGCAGCACTTCTGTCATCCTGCTGATAGTAACTGCACTTCTGGTGCGGTTCCAAGGCTGGAGGATCCAGTTTTATTGGAACATATTGATCAATCGCACATTAGGATTTAGCGATGCCGCAATTGAAGAGGGCAGGGAATTTGAGTACGATGCTTACATCATACATGCAGAGGAAGACGGCAACTGGGTAGAACGAAGGTTGGTCCCCTTAGAGAATGACCAGTGCAGGTTTTGTTTGGAGGATCGAGATGCAGTCCCTGGCACGTCACAGCTTCAATCCATTGTGGAAAATATGAGAAAATCCAGGAAAATCTTGTTTGTCGTCACTGAAACTCTTCTCAAAGATCACTGGTGTAGACGGTAAATCCAACAGACACGGCTTCTTTCAACATTGTTATAGTTTCTACATTAGGTTAAGTAAAAATCAAAATACTTTTTGTTAATTAATTTTGTGAGGTATGATATATTTAGTCAGGGTTACATACTGTACTTTTGCTATGTATTTGTGATAAAGTGAGTTCTCACAGTTATCTCTTGACTCTCCTTACCCTTATTTCTCTCCTTATCCAGATTTAAAGCCCATCATGCACTTCACCAGGTCATTGAAGCCAGCAGGGACTCAGTGGTTCTGGTCTTCCTGCAGGACGTCCATGACTACAAGTTATCTCACTCACTCTTACTCCGCAGGGGCATGTTACGTCCTTGCTGCATCCTAGACTGGCCTGTCCATAAGGAGAGGGTGCCGGCCTTTCATCAGAAACTCCTCATAGCACTTGGCATGACTAATCGATTGCAGTAGTAGCCCTATCCCATTGGTAGCATTGTGGGAATTTCCTGTGTAATAACTTCCAATGTTCCAGTGTTCTGTTATTACTAATTACAACCAATTGCAGTTTTATTTTTCTCTCTATGTTAATATCATGCTTACTGTACACACACACACGTCTGTTTTTTCAAGTGGTAATGAGTGAATGTGTGCGTGTGTCTGCATACACAACTAGCTATCTAGCTAGATATCTATGTTTTTGGTGATTTCTTTTTCATTTCAGTCCTATGTGCTAGAAAAATCCTCATGTTCTCCAATGTTGTTTTAAAGAGAGTGCAGCTGAAATGTTACATTTTAACACTTCTTATTTAGTATGTAAAGTATAATATACTCTCTACTGCTCGTTTTGTAATGTATAGTATCAAATATCTGGAATTAAAAAGAAAGCTTCTTTAAAGGCCGTTTCAATGATTTAATCTCTAAATGAAATGTTTGCTAAAAGGTTGACCCTTACATTGAACATGTATTAAACACTTTATTATATGAAGACTTTATTTGAACTTATATATCTCAGTCTTGATATGTAAAAGCAGAACATGACTTTTAAATGTATAAGTTAGCTAAAAAAAAAATTGGAATTATTGTTCTATTTCAATGTATAGTAATCATGTTGCAGATATCAATTTTAAAAACTAAAATGATAACTTGCGCTAGGCTGTCATCTAGTGGTTATAGTAATGAACTACACCATTTATATGCTTCAAATAAATATTCCTTTAGTGATCTGACCATATGGACATAATGAGGTAGAATATTGTTAATATTTTATTTGGTCACATTTGTCAGATAGATATTCTTAAAAAGTGCATAGACAATTTGTTACATATTTGTTTCTCTAAGATTCTGAAAATCAGTGAGCAACATCTTGTTGTCGGAAGTTGAGCCATGTGCTTCCATGTTTCTAGTTAGACTCACTAAGAAGCCTGTCCAGACATTTTGGACACCAGCGGTGGTCCCAGAGATTTGCTTTTGCTGTTGCTTTGGGGTTGCTCAACTTTTCAGTGATGGTGCTCTGAAATGTATAAGGGTAAATATGGTGCATTATGTGAGAGGGCGTAGATGCGTTGTGACCACTCGTAGAACATGATTTGAGAGCTTGTAAAAAAAAAAAATCTGTTCTTGTAGATGGGGTGAGAGCACTTGTAGAATATGATTTGAGAGCTTGTAGAAAAAAATCTGTACTCATATATACATATTTTTTCATTTCAGTCATATTTCCAGTACAAGCACAACTCAGTGGTTACAACCTCTTGAATCTGTTGCTGCAGTGTGCTCTCTCTCCATCACACAGCGTCTGTGCACTTGACTTTTGCAACACTTCTTTTGATACATTTGGTGCAAAACTAATTTATACCTGTGGACTAAGTCCGTGGAGCTCAGAGCCAACAGGGCGGAGAGCACATTGCAGCGACAGATTCGAGAGGTTGATATCACTGAGTTGTGTTTGTTCTGGAAAAGTGACTGAAGTGAAAAAAAAAAATACGACAATAGATTTTTTTCTACACGCTCTCAAATCATATTCTACAAGTGCTCACATTGCATCTACGAGCTCTCACATTTTGCACCATATTTACCTTCATAGAAATGTAAGGTTTCTCATTATTGTACTGGTTGACACAGTTTAATTTAACTGCAACACCCCTAACATGTACACACACGCACATATGCAGCACCCACTACGTGACAGTTACCATCTCATTCTGAGTTTAGCCTTGCATTGCCAGACCTTCCTCCACAGTGCAGTGAAGGAGGGTCTGGCTAGTCCACAAAGCCTTCCGGGATGGGCGAATGGACATCCGGCTGAAAAAAGACACATCTGGAAGAACCTCCTGCGGCACCTGAACAATCCGGAAAAATCATTGATGTAGACTGTTATGTGTTAAACACAAAGTGAGCCGTTAAGCTCAAGAGATCCAGATGTAGGGTTCAAAAGTCTGCCATATAACATTACACATAAATATGCCATAGGCAGGGCTTGCACGCAAGCAGCAAGTAACAGAGATACGTCTGTGCACATTTCAGCCTCATTCTAAGATCACAAACTCATGCCACGAAGTACCAACACCTCGGCTAATGAATCAGCAGTAATCCGTTCCAGAGACCTAATGTTGTACCAATGAGCATCACAATATAGATAACTAAGGAATCTGAATTTGTGCTCCTCAACCACCAAATCCATTAAATGTTTAATAACAACAGAAATAAAACTCCTGCACTTGTCATTAGACATATTTTTAACAAAACAATGTTAATGTCATCTACAGCAGTGCTAACATCCTCAGCAGCAATCATTGACCAGTCCCCTTCCTCATGTCCATGTTTTCTGGTCAGTGACTTGCATTGTGTCTACACCTTCATGACACTTTTTAACCTAAGGTTCACAATAACTTTGGTTTCTCGGTTTAGATTGAGTCTCCACTTGCTTTGTTAACCCTTGCGTTGTCCTCCCGGGTCAAAAACTAACAAAGATTTGACATTTTTGTTCCTTTTTCAGACTTTAATTTTCACTAACACCACCTTACTACCACTAGTTTTACACTGCTTTTTGAAATTCATGGTCAATTACCCTCATTTATATAGAATTATAGATACTATTGGAGTTAAAAAAGCCAGAATTATGAATACTTTTGACTAATAGTCACTAAGAGGGTTGTATAGAGTCCAGTCCATTTTTTTGTGGTAATTTGGTTAAAAAGAAACCCATATTTCAGATATAGACATTTGGACAACAGTAGGGTTAATGCTAGGTTTCCAAAACATTTTGCTCTGGATAATAGGAGGTGAAAGGTCAAAATTTCAATGCCCACCTTTTGGCCCAGTCAGATCACCTGTTATGGTTGTGTTTGTTAGTGTAAAAATAATCTGTTTGTTTAATAAATGTATTTATTCATTTTTTCAAATAACAAATTATAGTATTCACACGTTAAAAATGACAATAAACCACATATATTTCCTTGGGGTGCTTGGGGGTGCCATTGCTATCCTAGGGGTAACCATACAGCACCCCCAAGCCCCTCCCTACCACTGCCTACGGCTGACAAATACATACACATATTAGAATAACATTAATTTATGAATTAATTTCTGCCTGCATTACTCAAATCTACTTTTTTACTAAGATTACAGTATCTTACAGTTGCTTACATTCCTGTGTTTTAAATGTATATATGTATTAATATTAGCCTGGACAGAGTGACACCATAGAACTGTAGCCTAATATAAACTTTCTATATCTTACAAAATTCTCCATGTTTTACAACACTGGGCAAAGATCAGTCTGCTAGATAAAGAAAATATTCAGATCAGAGCCCCACCCTTGAAGGCATTTTCATCAAGATTTTCAAAGTACTAATGAGTCTCGCCCAAACGTTATTAATCGTTGTAATGATTTTTCATCTTCAGAACATTTTTCAGATTCATTTTATCATCTTAATGCCAGGGAGATCATTATTGTGAAGGAATGCTGACATGTTTAATATTGTTTTGGTGTAAAATTGACATGTATTGTGTCCAAAAATACTAGAATCAGCTGCTAAAGTAACGACAAGGAAAAGCACACACATAATGAATTTACAAATAAATAATAATTCAGTAATTTAGTATTCATGATGAACATATAAAATGACAATCTGATAGAGTAAAGTACTGTAAAATAAATGTTCTAAATGGTCTCATGAGAGAAAAAAAGTCATCTCATTCAAATTAAGACCAAAATGCCTCTGCAAAGAGAGCTTTATGTTAAACTGTATGCTCGCATTCATTATAAAAGGGAAACCTGTTTTATCAGCACAAAGATTAGGCTGTTATGTATTAACCAACCAGACAGGAGCTGACAAGAAATATGTTAACAATTACCAGACAAGGAGAGAATAAACCCAACAAAGTCTAACAATAAACACAAATATGAGTCATGATTGAAAATAATAAGTCAGTTTCAGTAGATATCATAAGCCTATGGGCTATTTTCTACCATTTACCATCTCAGTGCTACCTTTCCCCCACATTTATTACTTGTGTATCTGTCTCCCATGACGCCCTTTTTTATGGATCTCCTAGTTACATTCCCAAGAGCAGTAAATAACACCAAACAGAGTGGGCACCTTTACCCAGCAGGCTGTCATTGGATTGACTGCAGAGTAAAGGAGGAGCAAACTGCACCCATTCATAAGGAGAGGAGGAGAGCCTGGTAGGCCACTGCACAGTCTGCGCTGCACACACCCACACTGCAGGCTATAGTACGCACAGCAGAAACATGGCTGTACTCGGGAGTTATTCGACACCTTTACTTGGAATCAGCATCTTCATCGCTGCTCTGACCTACATCACCTACAAGCTGCTCAGCGGGTACCTGGACAAATGGTTCACGATGAAGCCCATTCCTCAGGCCGACGGAACCTACATCTTTATTGGAAATGCATTCCAGTTCAAATACAATGCAGGAGGTAAAAAAAACAACAACCAACATGATGCTACTGGAGCATTTTAAACAGCTTAAATGAATGTATGAATGGATGTATTTTCTACTTAATGCGGCGTTACTTAGATTTCTTTTCTTTGTTTCAGATTTCTTTCAGCAAATTATGGACTTTACCCGTGACTTCGCGAGTGCTCCGCTGTTTAAACTCTGGATAGGACCAATCCCATTTGTGATCCTGTTTCATCCTGAAACAGTTGAGGTAACGTTACAGCCTCTTATAAGTTACCGTCTGGCAGGCGGTGGCAAGCATTTAAAGCACGCAGAGTGTTTCGTGTGGAGTGACGCAGCGCAGGCTACTACTCGGAGAACAATGAAGGGCAGAACCGAAGCCCTGGCTCTACAGTTCGTCACAGAGCCTGTTTTTAAACAGTCAGTCACCTGTTCAACTGACTTTACCAGTTTAGGAAACTTAGGCTAGACTGTCCTGCTGTTATTTCACACGTGTGGACTAACCACAGACACTTGACTTGTTCATCGCGGCGGTGTGCTGCTGGCAATTAATGTTAAACAAACGTTTGGCATTATTTGAAACGAAGTGGAAACACTGCTGTATGAACCTGCCAACTAGATTAATTTACTTACATTCACTTGTATGCACATGTCTTTTCTTACACACACACACACACACACACACACACACACACACATACCAAT
>NC_048408.1:9526333-9546397 GCF_013103735.1 Etheostoma cragini
GAAAGAGATGGAAAAAAACATGGTCCAGGCTTAGTGCAAACTCAGGCAACTGTGTTTTTGTTGTTGAAGAAACATACAAAAAGATTATAGCTGTGTCCCAGATGCATAGTACTAGTTTGTAGTTGTTTCACACTGAAAAAATTACAACAGCAATTCATTTGTTTGGTTATGTGTCACTTTGAAATTTTGGCCTGCGCTTGGATGAATAAGGGGCCACCACAATCTATGTTTTTTTTCAAATAATCTTGGGTAATCAGTTCCTTATTCGACCCCAAGGTGGCACAATAAGAAAGCACACCTATGTGTCTGAGAAGGAAAGGGACCATCTGGGCACCAATGATGTGTTCAGTAACTCTTAATCAGATGCAGTGGAAAAAATGGAGTTCAGTGCAAAGTCTGCTGACAAAGTACCTTATTACAGAGCAAAGTGTTTTCCGAAATGTTGAAGGAAAAATCTTGAGTATTGAGAAAATGTTCAGGTCTTGTGTTCTCTCACACCCTTTAACTCTCATTCATGCCTCCTTCTTTTGGTTAGCACTGGCCTTAAGTGGCGTCAGCGGCGGAAGATGTTAACACCCACCTTCCACTTCTCCATCCTGACGGACTTCCTGGAAGTTATGAACGAGCAGGCAGAGATCCTGGTGGAGAAGCTGGAGAAGCAGGTGGGGAAGGGTCCATTTGACTGTTTCAGCCACATAACCCTGTGTGCCCTGGACATCATCTGTGGTGAGTGTTATATCCATTGAATGTGAACTTGTGCATGAATGGTTGAACCATTTGCCCGTGTTTGGGCATGGCAAATATTAACTAACTGGTATTGAAAGATGTCAAACAATGTCTTTTTCAGAAACTGCAATGGGGAAAAAGATCTATGCCCAGAGTAATTCCGACTCAGAGTATGTTAAGTGCGTGTACAAGTGAGTTCTTTTAATTTTCTTTTTCAATCACACAAATACAGTAATACCGGAAAAACTATCTGAACAACTATTTCATGTTTTTTTTTTTTTTTTGTCCCTAGAATGAGTGACATTGTCAGCCGCAGACAGAGGAGTCCTTGGTTATGGCCTGACTTTGTGTACAACTACTTTGGTGAGGGTCGGAAGCATGACAAGACCCTCAAGATCCTGCACTCCTTCACATACAAAGTGAGTAAAGGAGCCAGTGGTTTTAATATCAGTGGATGTTCTCAGCATTTATTACATTAAAATGAAGCAGAAACCACAATCAGCTTTAACTTTGCTTTTGTCTCAGGTGATACACGAAAGAATGGAGAATATTTCCTTAGATGAATCAGACAGCGACTCGGACAAGGGCACAAAGAAAAGACGAGTATTTCTGGACATGCTCTTGAAGACCAAATATGAGGATGGCAGCAAAATGAGCCATCAGGACATTCAGGAAGAAGTTGACACCTTTATGTTTGAGGTTGGTAAAGAGAGTTTTAGAAATACAACTCACAATTATTTATTTATTTCTCCTCACATATACTTGCACATTCCTCTGGTATTATGACTAGGAGTATTTCATAAATTAGTGTCTCTAGCGGTGGAAGGAAACACGACACACGGGTGTTTTGAGTCCTGCGTGTCATGCGTTTTGCGTCCCTTAACCCTAGTCTCACTTTGCCACACCTTTTTTAGTCGTGCAACAGAAAACTCAGATTGGACAGAGAGTCTAGCTAGCTGTCTGGATTTACCCTGCAGAGATCCGAGGAGCAGTTAACCATAGTCCTCAGAATTCGACGGAGATTAGAATGTCAACACAAAGAAAGGTGACATCCAATGCTAGCATACTTCTTAACTCACTTCCTACCTTGCTCCCTTCATAATTACTAAGGCCACTAGAGGATGCCGTCTAACAATAAACGCAAATATGAGTCATTATTGAAAATATAAGTCATTGTTGCAAGGACTGGAGGACAGTCTCTTTCGGACACTTTTTAGAATACTAACAAAAACAACAACAAACGGTATGATAAATCAGAAATGTCTGTTTCATGTCTTGTGTTAATATCTGTATATTTGTCACCGCTTTGTTCTATGTCATACTGAGATAAAAGAAAACAAATACAACTTGCAGTGTATAAGTAAAAAATACTTAAAGCTGCACTTTTCAATATCTTTAAAACATAGTAAAGCATTTAGCTTCTAAGGAGCCAGATGTGTACTGCACATTTACCATAATAACTTTCTCTCATTTTTGAGTTTGAAGCTTTTTCCTCTGTCCCCAAGTGGCCCCAAAACCTCTATTCCAATTAATGCAGCTTTACGTTGTAAATAATGTGTTGTTTTTCTGTATTTAACTGCCCTCCTTACTGTATGCAGGGACATGATACTACAGCGGCCTCGATGAACTGGATCATACATCTGCTGGGCTCCCACCCTGAGGCGCACAGGAAAGTTCAACAAGAGCTTCAGGAGATCTTCGGTAACTGTTACATGCCCTCTCGCGTCACCACACGTGTCAGGTTCGGGACACTTTACCTCATTAAATAAACACGGTCAAGCAAGAAAAGAGACGCAGACGGCAATGAGCAGTTAATAGACAATTGCAAAAGGGGAGCACATCAGAATAGCCACCTATCTGCCAGCGTAACTTTTCGAGAACTCCGGGGCCTGCACTCTGTCTACTCTGACTGACCTCCAATCTAAGACACTGGTTATCTCCGTGACTTACAACAGTGAGACATTTATTGCCTCTTGGTTAGGCAGCACTGACTAAAGAAACACTGACACAGTTTGAAAGAATTATTAAATGTGCATATAAGATTAATAATAAGCTTAAGATTAATTATAAAATATAATAAGCATGTAAGTTCATATGACAAGCAAGATATGAGTATATAATAATAATGACAATATTATAAATGAAAGTAATAATAATTTAAAACATTACTAGAGGGAAATACGAAATATAAAGACTTATAAAAATGAATTTCTCTGTCAACACGCCTCTCTCTTTCATGACATAATTTGTCTTTTGGACTCATTTTTGCTCATTTGTTCTTTCCAAGCCAACAGGGATAATGTGAATAGCTGTGAAAATCCAGAGAAAATACATAGAGAAAAATGGAATAATTGGATAAACCATGCATTTTTTTCCCCATCCCATGATGGAACTAGATGGCTTTGCAGCAACAACACATGCTAAGTTTGTACCGGTTTAAGGATCCAAACTTGTCCTTAAGCATAGACGCATTCCGTTTGTGATGCACTCTCAGCATTCACTTTTCAATGTGAAAACTTTAATTACATTACCTTACTTAACCTAGTTAAATCATGAAAATCTTCTGGTAATCATTTTTTATTAATTCTCGATTGCCTATTAATATGATTGCAGTATATCCTCTTGACTCTTGAATGTCTCAAAGAGTACAAACAACACAATGATTGGGTGTGCCACTTTTAAACAATACACTACTATCCAAAGCTTATCTACTATAGAAGGTTGCCAAGTAGGCCCTATGTCAATGATACAGAAGCAGGTGAAAGTGTGACTGCAGGAAACTGCAGAACACTCTCATTAACAACTGTCTGACTTAATCTGTATTTTGTTCTGAGAAGTTTGACAGTGTTTCCTGTTTAATTTGCTAAGGTACATCTGACCGGCCCGTAAACATGGAGGACCTGAAGAAGCTCAAATACCTGGAGTGTGTGATCAAGGAGGCGCTGAGACTGTTTCCCTCTGTGCCTTTTTTTGCCCGCAGCATCGGTGAAGACTGCCACATCAGTGAGTTACAGATGAACGATGACACTTGAAGGAAACTTTTCTTCGCTAAGTGCAAATCTCCTAAGGCAGTGGGATTTATTAGCAGCCAAGGGAGGCCAGGATCTGTCATTTTCCTTTGAAAAATGGGTTACTTTGTCACTTAACATTTATTGTAGGTTGTGGTTGGAGCCGCCTCTTCGTCGAGTATTTTCAAAGTGATAACACAAGGCCCCTGTGCATTGTAACATGTGGCAGAGAGTCAGTTTTTGTGCCTAAAGAAGGAATGGCACTGTGCGAGAGATGATCATAAGTCTGGTAATAAAAAGCCAAGAAGAAGTTTTGGGATTTAAAAAGAAGTAGTTTGTATAGGAGTACAATATGGGAGCTAGTGTGGGAGTAAAGTATAGCAATTAGGATTCTGGAAATAAATTGTGTCTGAAATCACACCATTCAAATCTAGCAACTTTGCGGAAATGATTGTTAGCATGTTTTCTAGTCTTGCTAATTTAAATGTTTTAGTTGTTTGTTTTGTTCAGATTATTTGGGGCATTTACACCTTTTATGGATAGGACAGCTAGACATGAAAGGGGAAGGGAGAGGGGAAAGACATGCAGGAAATCGTACTCAAACCCTGGACCTTCTGCTTCGAGGCATACACCTCTTTATATGTGTGCCTGCTCGACCAACGGAGCTAAACTGGCCACATAGCAATTGTTCTTTTGTTAAACCATACATCTAGCAGCTGTTGATTTGCATCCATCCATCCACCTTCGTCTGCTTATCCGGTATCGGGTCGCGGGGACAGCAGCTCCAGCAGAGGACCCCAAACTTCCCCTTCCCGAGCCACATTAACCAGCTACGACTTGGAGATCACGACGCGTTCCTAGGCGAGGTTGGAGATATAATCTCTCCACCTAGTCCTGGGTCTAGTCCCCGAGGCCTCCTCTCACCTGGACGTGCCTGGAACACCTCCCTAGGGAGACATCCAGGAGGCATCCTTACCAGATGCCCAAACCACCATAACTGTCTCCTTTAAACGCCAAGGAGCAGCGGCTCTACTCCCAGCTCCTCACAGCAGACTGAGCTTCTCACCTTATCTCTAAGGGAGACTCCATCCACCCTCCTTAGGAAACCCATTTCGGCTGCTTGTACCCTGGATCTCGTTCTTTCGGTCATGACCCAGCCTTCATGACCAGAGTAGGCATAAACACTGACCGGTAGATCGAGAACTTTGCCATCTGGTGCAAACGGTGCGATAAATTGAATGTAATGCCGCACCTGCTGCGCTGATTCTCTGACCAATCTCCTGCTCCATTGTCCCCTCACTTGCAAACAAGACCCCAAGGCATTTAAACTCCTTCACTTGGGGTAAGGACTTATTCCCTACCTGAAGAAGGCACTCCATTGGTTTCCTGCTGAGAACCATGGCCTCAGATTTAGAGGTGCTGATTCTCATCCAAGCCGCTCCACACTGGGCTGTGAACCGATCCAGAGAGTGCGGAAGATCACAGGCTGAAGATGCCATCAGGACCACATCTGCAAAAAGCAGCAATCAGATCCCGAGCCCACCGAACTGCAACCCCTGCCCACCCTCAGAAACAGGACTGGTGACTAAGCGCGGTCTTGGCAGAGACCAACTGTCACCTGAAACGAGTCCAACTTACTGCCGAGAACCCGGACACAGCTCTCGCTTTGGTCGTACAGAGATTGGATGGCCCTGAAAAGGGACCCTCTCACCCCATACTCCCGCAGCACCTCCCACAGTATCTCCCGGGGGACTCGGTCTTACGCCTTCTCCAGATACACAAAACACATGTAGACTGGTTGGGCATACTCCCAGTCTCCCTTCAGGATCCCTGCAAGAGTAAAGATCTGATGCGTTGGTCCACCACCAGGACAGAGTCTGCATTGTTCCTCTTCAACCCAATGTTTGACTATTGTCCAAACCCTCCTTTCCAGCACCTTGGAGTAGACTTTATCAGGGAGGCTGAGAAGTGTGATACCCTTGTAACTGGCACACACCCTCTGGTCCCCCTTTTGAAGAGTTTAACCACCACCACGGTCTGCCACTCCGTAGGCACCGTCCCAGACATTCATGCAATTTTAAACAGGCGTGTCAACCAAGACAGCCCCTCCACACCCAGTGCTTTCAGCATTTCTGGACGGAGTTTCCCCCCCCCCACCACCCGCAGGCAGTGCAGCTGACCCCAGCGGTTCCTCCCGTAGGTGGTGGGCCCATGGGCTGTGCCATACCGGGCTCTGTGGAAAACCCTGCCTCCAGGTACTCGCGGACGAGCCCTCCATCTGGGCCTGGCTCCAGACGGGGGCCCAGGGCTTCGTGTGGGCAGGGTCACTCCCTCTCTACCTCGTTCACTCATACAGGGTTTTGAACCATTCTTTGTCTGGCCCCTCACCTGAAACTCCTTTGTCATTGGAGACCTTATCAGGAGCACACAGCTCCAGACAACACAGCCCACAGGTTTATAGGGATACACAAACCTTTCCGCCACAACAAGATGATGGTTCACAGAGAACCATGACCTTATCACCACGTTGATTTGCAGTATTTGTGAAAAACATAACCACCATTGACACTAAATTGTACTTGTTTACTAAGCAAATGGTTTCTTTTTGCATAAATATTTTGAGTCCAACACAAACATAATATTAAAGGACATTTCAGGTTTATTAAATCCTAGGTGTTTTTTCATAGTTCTGGCTTTAATTCAGAAAATATTACGTAACAGTGAAATCTCCGAGTGAGTTCTTGGTATCTCGGTACCAAGTCTGAAACGTGTATTGATTTGGACATTGCACTTTGTTTTGGTGATTTACCTTTAACACAGCTAATAATTTCAATGTTATCCGAATCCTTGTGATAATGAAATGATGGCCAAAGTACATAATGATAAAAGCATAACACGCTAGATATTATCTTTAAACTAAGCATTTAAGCCTTTTCTTTTAGTACTTAAACACCTCATATATGGCTGTCATGTTTTCTAACAGCTTAAGGTGAGACAGTGAATTTCATAATCCAATGTAAAACAAAACATGTTTAGTGATGGGCAGACACCATTTAATCTGACAGTAACTATGTTTTTTTTCTTCTTGTAACTGTAGATGGTTTCAAGGTGCCCAAAGGTGCCAATGCCATCATCATTACCTACTCTCTCCACCGTGACCAGCGATACTTCCCTGACCCTGAGGAGTTCAGGCCTGAGCGCTTCCTACCTGAGAACTCAGTGGGAAGGCCTCCGTATGCGTACATCCCCTTTTCCGCTGGACTCCGCAACTGTATCGGTAATAACAGGACAGGGTTCATTTATAGTTTACTGGACCTGTCTCAATGCACACGTTCCAGAGTTTCTTTAAAGACACTTTCCAGATAACCTGTATGTGTGTGTGTGTAATCTGCTATAGGTCAACGTTTTGCACTTATGGAAGAAAAGGTGATCTTGGCGTCCATTCTGCGTAAGTATAACATTGAAGCTTGTCAGACACGTGAAGAGCTGCGGCCGCTAGGAGAACTCATCCTGCGACCAGAGAAGGGCATCGTGATCAAACTGGAAAAGAGGAAACCTCTAACCTCATCAAACTAGCAGCTTCTCCGGTTCATAGAAGTTATTTTCTAAATTTTCTTTCCTTCCTGGCCTTTATTTACAGAACATCCTGCCCAATTCTAATAATGGTGGAAAAATACCCTTAGGGAGACTAGAGACGGGTTAAAAACAATTTTTTTTGTCCACCAGCCTAATGGCTAGGGAATGTTTAAATTTTCCCAGCCAATCAATAGATGAGCATTGTTTTGTTTTTTGGTCTACCAGCCACTTATATTTTACCAGCATTTGGCTAGTAGATGGTGCTAGTTTTGAACCCTGGTAGGGACCATGGTGTTTAAACTTAAACTTTAGAATCTACTCATCATTATGGTCATTATTACAAAATAATAACATAATTACAAAAATAGAACCACATGAAAATAAATTGAGATCTATTTTTAACATTGTTAGTTTTAGAGAAATAACTACTATACATGATGTACTATTCTGGGTCCATATATCGACAACTCTGCACTATTGTTGTATCACGAAAATATTTTTTTTTTTCAAATATGTTATTTTGGTAATGAAATGTTGTAAACAGCTAAACAATGATAGTATTTGGGTATCAAATGCAAAGCCTTAAAAATATAGCATTTTCAGAGTAAGTGCCTGTTAGCTTATGAAAGGACCTGGTCACTTTAAAACTCAGTGACATGAATGGTGTTGCTTTCATTCTTTGCAATATCTTACAATGTTTTTTGTTTTTAATTTTGAAGAAAAAGTGCATTTTATATAGATGAATAACAGACATTTTGTGCAGAGCAGGGCTTAATATCAAACAATTTTACATACAGTATTCATTACATTTACAAGAAAGACAAGCCTTTCATTTGTGCAGCATTTCCTTTCAATGTTCATTTTCAAACATCTAGCTGCAGTTTTTGCTTGAATGACCTCATACTCAGCTACTACAGTTTGTTTATGAATGTATGTTTAATAGATCATCTACGTACAGTACTGTGTATCTTTCTATATTTTTATATTTTTATATTTATATATTTTATATATATATATATATATATACATACGAACATATATAAAGTATATATACACACATATATATATATACATATATTTATATATACACATACACACACACACACACACACACAATTAAATGTTGCTCACACTTGTCAATTCAATCTAAAAGCTGTGCTCAGTGACATAGAATAAATTCCAAACCAACTTCCAGAATCCCGAATCTGGACAACAGTTGACTTACAAAGCTGCCATGCCTGATGTGTTAGCAAAAATAAAAATGCAGATATACTGTACACATCCAGCAGACTCAATGGACTGAATGCAATATCTGGGTCTCAATAGATCTTAACCTGGATGGTTCTGCCATTTCATGATAGGCAGGTTGTTTACATTTTGTTGCTGGGTTTTTATATTGCTTGATAGTTGATAAGGTCTGTGAGACCTAAGTATACAGTCTGTGTGTAGCCAAAGAACCAAAACAATTAGCTGAAAGAGGCTAAACTCTGTGCTGATCACTAGTGCTGTTTGGTATTCATCTTGTTCTCTGCAGTACGGTCATCCTTTCTCATTATAAAGGCTTTTGATTAATTGTTAGTATACAACTATGTTGCTCTGAGAGATACTCTATAAGTGACGTATTGCTGCTCCACAAAGTTGGAGTGCTTATGATTAACAGTTAAAAAAAAGTCAAAATCTATGCTGCAGATGCTGGGATGTCATGACTGTTATTGTCTAGAAAGGATCAAACTCCCAGAAACACTGGATCTTACATTTCCCAGAATGCAACTAGATGATGATTTTCAACAGATCCTACCGGCCTGGTTAACACACTCATTTTTAAAACTCCACACCCCCTCAGTTGAAATCTCAAGGCTTATTTATGATAACCGTAATGACATCACTTTGACATTACCAGGGTTATTTTCTCAGACTTGAGGAGGCTCCTCCACAGCCACAAAACACATTATACTGTACAAATGTTTTCACAGGTAGAGTAGTTTTGTTCATGGCAAGTATTCTGATCTTCATCATAATTTTGGAGTATTCCTTCAGTGCAAGTCTTAAGGTTGAAAATATGTGTTCCCATAAGGAACAAAACTACTCACACAACTCTGAAGATTGGGTAAAACTGACCACTCATCCCCCTGCAGGATGGAACTCTTATGAGAGAGAATCCATTCATGATCATAATGAGCATAACTCTTTAGCCACTGGATCACATTGAGGTCAGAAGGATCTATTGTAGCAAATTAGTAATCATAGCATGACACAGTTACAAATCACCCCATCCATATTGTCAGAAGATGATTTAACTGGCATGGCTACAGGGTTCATTGCCCACAATGACATGACTGATGATGAGTTGCCTGCCCTTCTCCGATGCTATTATTTAAATTATCGATCACATTTCTAATCAATGGGTGGATAGAGCTGAGGCGCCTGAGCACCAAAGTAGGAACAGTACATTTATCTTAGGATCTCTAATACGGATAAAGGAGCTATTCATCAGATTCTGAGGCTACATTAGGTGAAATCCAGGGCATTATGCATGTGCTAAGATAGTTTCTAATGCCGAAGCATTTATTTTTACAAAGTACTGAATGTTCAAAGTGCCAAGGATCTGAACATTAACCTATAAAGCGTATGGATGGTACCAGAATTATTTTAGTAATATAATTATTTTCTCGATACAGTTTATCAGTCACTTCTGAGTGGATTTTTTCTTTTTACTCGCCGTGCCGTCTTTGATGGTCAAGTGTTTGTTTCGTTGAACATTTCTTATGGAGGAAAACACAAGAAATTGAAAAAAAAAAGCTGTGGGCGCACTAGACTGGCCCCAGTTGGTCTCAACTCTCCCGAGCCTGCTTTATTTTACTGTGTATTGCAGTTATGTAACCGTTTTATGTAACCAGTTTCAATAACAATTCAGTTACTTGCAGCAACAAGAAAGCTCCATGTGTACGGTAGTATCATTTCTAAAGCAACAAAAGGAATAGAGAATAGTAGTTCACAAACAGAATTGTTTGACATAGTACATGACACCAGGTCGCAGATTTAGCAGGTGGCAGGAATGCTGAGGAAAGTTTGCAGCCTGTTCAAAGTCTGTGTTCACTTTCAGATTCCAAAACAAATAGTGTATAAAGCACTGAAGCACTGGGTGTCAGGTCCTCCCATGGGGTCATGAGATGATTAACAAGGAGAAGGAAAAAAGAAAGACAAACAAACAGATGTTTTTAAGGTTTTTCCTTTAATGATCACTTTATAATTGTATAATCCTAAATGGTTTGTGCTCTAATGCCATATTAAAATCATTCATATAAAATCGTTTGGGAAGGGAAATCAATAAACTGCTTATGGCTCACAGACAGAGTCGTAGCCAGGGTGTACTGTATATATATATATTTCTTTGAAAGGTGGTCATAATTCCAAGTAGATCCTCCCCCAGAGATCATTTAAAAAAAATCTTCATGCTTAAATCATTAATTTGCGAAATTTTCATTCAAAAATGATGGTAAAAAAGCAGTTATTGTTCTGTAAAAACATATTGAGACGTATAAGATTATTTAAAAAAAGGATTAATTCATGTCATAGTGTTACCCATACACCGACCGCTGTTGTTTTTCTGCTAACCATGGACTGTGTTACATTCTTTTAAGACAATTCAGCAGACACATGTGAAACACTGTGAAATGACAACAAAGTCAACATGGAAGACTTCAATCAGTGTCAGCTAGTTCCATCCGAGACACACATTCGCCCTTGGGCTCTGTGAAGAAATTGGATGAAACTACTTTCAGGTATCAAATGATGATAGATTTCCCATCGCACTTTCAAAACTGAAGTTTTGTTGAATGGAATTATGAAATAGTGGGACTCCACAGAGAGACAATGAAACCATGCGCTCTAAGGACACAATGAGGGATTGGCGTGCAAGAGAGTAAGTAGCACTAGGTTATAAAATGACAATAAAAGTGTTCTGCTTTTAAACAAGGTGTGGTTTAAACTGATGTCCAGAGAGAGGCAGCAGTGTATGCTTTTTCTGAATGTGTGCAAGGAGAGGATACATATACATGCATGGTTTCTGTTGTGTACAACACAAAACAACTCATGAGTTGTGTTCACCCTGTTAAATGTACTGCTCGTACATAGTGCTTTTCCAGTCTTCACAACTAGTCAAAGCACTGTAACATAGTAACCTGTAACCATTCACCATTCATACACTGTGGACGAGGCTGCTGTACAAGGTGCCACCTGCTCATCAGATAAACACACACACACATTTACACTCTGATGGGAACAGCATCAGGGGTAACTTGTGTTTCAGTGTCTTGCCCAAGGACACTTCAACATGGGACTGCAGGGCTAGGGATCAAACCGCCAACCTTCCGATGGGCAGGCGACCGCTCCAGCACTGAGCCACAGCCGCCCCAATTTTTTTAATTCACCCTGTTAAGTGTTACTGGCTGCTCTATGTCTTATCCTATTACATGGAACGTCTTTTTCCAGGAATCATCATCCACCTAGCTGCGTGTAAACAGACATTTTCGGAAACTTAAGATTGCTTAAGGAAAACATTTTTATTAAATCTTTTTATTTATTCTTTTTTTATTTACTTTTTCTATTCTTATCCTGTCTCTTTTTGTTGTTGCTGATGCCTGCTACCTGGGGGTGGGACGGGTTGGAATCTATGTGACCGTTGATTGCTGGGTAAACTGTGTTGTCCATAACTGAAAATGAAAAAGTAAACCTTGATTAAAATAAAATAAAAATAAATAAATAACTGTAACTGAGTGCTGTACAGTGTGTGTGTGTGTGTGTGTGTGTCAAACAGTGAGTGTGGGGGATGGAAGAACACCCCAAACAGCAGAACGGATCTGAATGCCCGGCAGATACACGGTGATGTGAGTGACAGCTGGATTCAGCATGCGTACAGTTTATTGCCTGTGAGTCTTAGATGTTCAGTGTTTTGACACTTGAGTGACACATGATAAATGTGCAATGTCCCTTTAAAAATTGTTAATTTAACACATGTTGCAATTTTAGGAACATTGTAGCTCATGATGCAAGATCACTGCCCATACAATGTCGATTCTCCAATGCCATTTTTGAGTGAACTTAAAAACTCTAGACACTTTGCATACAACAAAATCAATCTGACCATGAGACAAACATTATGTAAACAAAAAAAAGAAGGAACCCGCTGGCTGTCATTTGCATATGGCTGCATGGCTGTCTCTACAAACTTAAGTCATCTTGAAGTAGCAGAGCTGGAATGACTCGTTGGATTTTATTTATTATAAAGCTGTACAGAATGATTTCTTCCCTTATAAAAATAGGGTTTTGTTATCCCACATCCTGCAAAATCAAATGCAAATATAAAAAAACAGATAAAGCTGGTGATTTTCTACATTTTTTGTACTGTCGGAAAACCATGAAAAGACAAAAAACTAAACCATGAACTGAACATACAAGAAATTTGAACTTTTGTTCAAATATGGTTAAAAAATAAATAAATATTCAAACTTTGTGCAACGGATGTTTTGAAGTAGTTTGACTTTTGGTCAAGAGTGCACATAGGGCGCTGTTTGAATACACTTTCAATTTTCAATTTTTTTAATTCTGAGGACTCAGCCTCTGTCCATGGGGCGCATGCTCTACCAGGTGAGCCATCTAGGCGCCCCTAGTTTTGGTTTTTAAATGGGATTTGGTTGACAATGAAGATCCCAGCCTTGTCGTTTAAAAGAAAAACACAGGCTAATTTACTGTAGTGCAGGGATAATCAAGCCATATTTGGGAATTAGATATTGAAATGACAAACGGATATCTTGAAATGGCAATTTCAAAATGGAATCGAAAATCCTCTATAATCAACTTGATCAGCAAAATAAAAACTGATTTTTTTTTGTAGGGTATACTATTCATGTTTTATTATTATTATTATTATTGTCATTATTATTATTATTGTTATTGGGCTTTAAATCTGTGTGAGCCATCACATCTGCAGCGTGTCTCTCAGGTAATATCAGAGCATTCTGATGTAGGATTTTAAAATTAAAGGCTTAAAAGTAAAGCTATATTGAAATTTTTTCCAGTCTTGAACGTCAGCATACATATTCCCACAACCCACATACTAATCTCTGTTAATGACCCATTTAGATCATTGGGTAGGTGAAAGCTGCCCTAGGAGACCATTTGAAGGTGTAGCTAGGACTGTGTAGTATTTATATGTACACATCTCTTTTATGTTTTGTAGACCTTGCTGGCCCAAAGAGCACAGAGACCAGTGCTGAGGAAGAGAGGATGTGACAGTCTCACTGGATCTGACTGAGCACCATGCTGGAGCTTCACAACACATTGCTATGTCTGTTGAGTTGCTTTTGGTCACTCTCCTGCACACATGCATGCACACACCCCTGGTTAAACCGCCCACTTGTTTTAAGCCCCTCTCCCTTTGACTCTCTTCTCTCCACCAGTCCTGATTCAGTCTATTTTCACATCAAATGAATGTCCCTAGTAGACACCAGACCCAGAGCTCAGAATTGGTTCTTCCAATATAGAAGGAGGCAAGGAGATGTGGATGGAGAGAGTGAAGGAGAAAGAGAAAAAGAAATAGTTAAAAAGAAAGTGACTGAGATTAGATGGAGGGAAAGCCAAGGAGGGTATTAGGCAGAGTGAAAGCGTGAGAGCAGAAGTCTGAAGGAAGGACGAATCAGTGAAACACAATGATCACCCAAACTAGATAATATGAACTATCAGCTGAAGATAAAACAGTCGCGGCAAAAAAAATGATTTCTTGGGGATGAAATAAACCCATTTGCTTGTCATCTTTACTGTTCCCATAGAAACATGTGAGCCAGTTAGCAACAAACTTTGAGGTGGAAGGGTGTGCAATGCTCAAGGCGCCAAGGCCATGCATACTTCACTTGCTTTGAAGTACACGATACTTAATCTCACAGCTAAATTGTTTGAAATGTAGGTCGTGGCTCCAATTTTACTACAGTGGGGGTAAGACTTAAAAAGCAGACACAGCTCAACATATCAGCACTTAGTCCCTCCTGCACCTTATAATTTTTACAAAAAACAGAATCATTTTTCTACATTCATTTCTCATAAAGAAGAAGAGTGTCCCGACACGCTTCGTATTAACTTTCAATTATAAGTAGCCGCAGGTAAACAAAAGTGTTCGATTGGGGTAAAAACAATTTGTTGAAGTTGCTGATGAAAAAGGATCAGGTTCTTTGATGAAATGCTTGTGCACCTCAATGTGAAAACATTTTTTACTTAGATTTTTTAAATATCTGTTTATTTATTATATCATATAATATGGTGTTAGACTGTGCATTGTGGTCTTATGGATATTGAGTGTTATACTGTATATTCATTTTGGATGTGTGTGTTTGTGGCTCCACAAATGAATGTCAGTCAAAGACACGTCAACTCCATCCCCCACAACCTCTCCATTCACACATGACATGTGCAGTGTACAATGACAACAGTAGAAGTCCATTCCAATGACTTAATAATTCCCGTAACTGAAACAACAATTAGGGGCTAGTAAGTGTGGAGCTGGGGTGTCGGCTGTCTTGATTTTTGTATTCTCAGACTAAAAATGGAACCAAATGAAGATTCAGAATCAAGTTTATTCGGGAAGTACAGTATGACCGTGCAAGGAATTTGATTCTAGTTCTCAGCAGCTCTAAATCTTTCAAAGAGTTAGAAGAAAAAACATGCATCAAGGAAACAGTTATATGGCTAAACAAAGATGACAAAGCTACAAATGGTAAGGGGATAGCATTAACACCGAGCTTTTATCCAAAGCGCTTCACAAATGATGCCTCTCATTCTCACACACAGACACACACACACACACACACACACATACGCACACACACACACACACACACAGGGGCCCCACTGCATGCAGCTGGTGCCCTTCTAGCTTTTTACGCCCCCCAACAGACAGCCTTTGCTCTGCAGACCATATCATATGATTCTATTAACTTCATACTAATCAAACCATTCAGTGACCCCCATGTCTTGTATGGACATTCACTGTGGTTTTCTGCACATTTTTTTAGGTCCCTCTAATTTTGTCACATACCTAAAAACAAATTCCACTGGCCTTGGCCGTGTGGCTAATAAACTGTACATCTCTTTGTGACAAAAATGGATGTACGCACACAGTACATGATGGTGTGTACAGCTACAGCACAATGCAGGCTTACCATACGGGCAGGTACAGGACTGCTAGTGGGATAACAAGGCGAGTTTAATTGTGCGATGGCATGTGGAAGGAAAAGTAATCAGAACTGTGTTTGAAATGTCGTCCAAGTACTGCTTCAAAAGCTCAGTCAGTGTAGCCATAAGTCAAACCAACCGTGCCGCTGAACACACACAAGGACAAATACAGAGGGACATCTGATAAGGGACCTCTGTCTGTTTCTGTCTTCCACTAAAGTAGGGAGAAATTGCATGGACCGAGATAAAGGCAAGGTTTGTACATGCTTCTCAAAGTCTGCTCCTTATCAAACTCTCCATGACTGGCTTCTCCACGAGCCCCCGGGGTGCCCAGCGGGCTAAAGAAAGAGCGAAAGAAAGGGATCAACTGCATGCAGAATGGATAGTGCTGCATTAAACATTGCCCTGAACTGGAGAGCAGTTGAGTAATTACCATTTTGAGGGCAGAAGAGTTAGTTCAAAGAAGCAAAGTGTCCTAATAATTAGCGGGGCTTGACACGCACAAGAGGACCAAGGTTAAAGCAGGACTCAATCCTGAGCAGCTCCAGCTCCATATATGAGGAAAACTTGGAGTGATCATTCAAGTATCACAAAGAAAAACTCCACTCCTCTTCCCTCCAACACATTCTTGTCCAAAAGATGAATTATGATCTCCAAAGATGGATATCTAAAACTTCAGCTTCAGGGTCCTTCTAACAGTGACTTTGTTTTTCTTTAATCACAGAGCTTGAATAAGAATAACTGGTCTGCTTCCATCATGTTAGACGTCTCTTCCTCCGGCTCTGTTTACCTTACTTACATTATTGCCAGTCTGTGTTGGACCTTGGAAAAGTTCCGTGGTACTTCTACTAAGTCACTGAATCCATTCTGTTTTTCTTGCCTGCATTCACATTTGAAAGGATAAGCCGGGTAAGTAAAACCTCCACACACACACACACACACACACACACACACACTGCTGTATGTCTCCAGGATGGGTAAAAACTGCAAAACTGCCTGATCAAACAACCAAAACTCCCATGGAAGATTTTCCTCTGGCAGCTATGTTTTGGCCAAAGATTTTCTGTGCTTGACGGGGAAGAAAATGTGTCCTGTTGATTTGGATTGAAGCTGACTTGTGTGTATTGGTCCCATCCTCACCTTGTGTGGACAAAATCTGAGTGAACATAATTGAAGTAGCTTGACCCACAAAGCATTCCTAATTTCAAGTTACTCCACTTGCAAATAACTATCACTGAGATATTATTAGAAGCTATTATCATGTAAACATTTTTTTGCATATTGAGATGATTAAAAATTCTCTGTCTGCTTATCCGCACAAACAATGTGCCAACTAAATAAATTTTACATTGAGTTAAACTACCCCATTCCTAGCCCATGCCCATCTCCAGTTCTCATTCCAGTGCCTTCCCATAAAAGGCAATGATTTATACTGACTCCCAGGCATTCACATATTAACCCTCTGAGGGCTAAGGGCATTTTCACATGTCTCCTAAATGTACCTTTTTAAAGGTATTTGCATATACATTATCCCTAGGTGTTTCATATCCAAATGTTCAGAACAAACTCAGCTTTCCGTATAGTGAAACCGGGAGCCGGATGTCACTCTTATCGGCCGGAAGTCCGTCACCTCACGCTTTCTTTGTGTTGGAATTGTAAAATCCGGTGGATTAATCATGATTATGCTTCTCAGATCTCTGCAGGGTAAATCCAGACAGCTAGCTAGACTATCTGTCAAATCTGAGTTTTATTTTGCACGACTAAAACATTTTTGGAACGTACACGTTCCACCAAAACAAGTTCCTCTCCGAGGTAATTTTGCACTGTGGCTCTGCCCGCTGCTTAGCGCCGTCCAAGACAATTGTAATTGATTTAAAGAAATGCCAAGACCTAAACTCATTCCTTGTCACGCCTGATTCATACTGTTATGATCACAGCATAGCCCAACGCTGAACTCATACTGTATGTATTCCTGATATTTTTAAAATTCAATTCCAGACTCTGAGTCATGCATTTTAAGCCACATTATGTCCCATTAATTCCGTGCAGTCGTGAGTTATTCTATTCTAAATATGTCAGTCTTCCTTTGTACGACAGTGTGGCTTCATGGTGAACTTCCCCTATTTGAAATGTCATTTCACCCTGACCATGTTTTGATGTTGTCATAATTTAATTATGTCCAAACACATTAATATCTTTGCTCCCATATGTATTTTTCATTGATTGTTTTTGCCCACTTTACTTAATTGCATAATCTCTTTATGCAATTCTGCTTTATTCACGCTGAACATTATGTCATAAATTTTTCAGATTACGTTGTCATCAAATTAAGATCTTGCTATTGCCTTAATTAAAGATAATTAAATTGCCTAAATTAAAGATGCCAAAGACCTCCATCGTTACTATGACTGTCAGTACCATGCTTCAATCATATTCAACAAAAGTTGTTTTGAAGCCTTAAGTTTGGTGATACAGTTGTCTCCATGTTGTTTTTTTGGCCAACGGATGGGACGATTTTTGACAAGGAGGTTGGAGCTGGGGAGGATGACACAGCCAAGCCAGCGTTGTTTATGGTTGCCATGGCACTGCCCTAAGCTTAACGCGTAGGAAGCGAGTCTCGCTTAACTTTGACAAAGTGGGGCGGCCAGATAGCTCAGTTGGCAGAGCGGCCGCCCATATGTAGAGGTTATCTCCTCAACGCAGTGGGCCTGGGTTTGACTTTGACCTGCTGTCCTCTGCTGCATGTCCCCCCCCCCCCTCTCGATCGCCTTTCACATCTTCAGCTGTCCTGTCAAAATAAAGGCCAAAAATGCCCAAAAAATCTCTTAAAATAAAAACTTTGACGAAGTGAAAAACACAGAGAGAGGGTCAAAGTTCAAGATTAAAACACGTACTACACCAAAAGAATGTTCACTGCTGTTTAAATGTACACAGTGCCATGGAGACACATTGCTGAGCCTCTGTCATTTACAGTCTACGGACACAGACAGAATATGAAGTGCAAAGTGAAAGTAGACTAAAGATAGTGGAATAAATGAGTAAACATTTGCACCTCAAATTAAAATGCTCTCACGTGTACATAACGTGCTGGTTGTAATTTTTTTCCACAACACAAGCCGTTGTCACGTGACAAGGCTAAAGTTGTGGTGACGCACGTGCTCTTTACTCAGGATGACCTCACTTTCCAATAAGACTGCAGAGCTTTACAGAAACCATACGTGATGTGATACGCATCTCCACAGTCAGCCAGTCAATCAAAGTGTTGTGCTTTAAGGTCAGCCATTCCTCCCATACTGAGAACACACAACAACTATTATGTTTCATACGCAGAATTAAAAGCAAGCATTAAGCAAACACAGATGCTTAGACTCAACAACAATTAATCCCTAATGGGATACCGGATTAAAGAAAGTCTATTTATAAAACTTTTCAGCCGCTGTTGTTCAGCACTTTATAGAGTCAGTACGCGCTGAAGAGCGTTATGGAGAAGCAATGTATTCTAAAAAATGTGAATTAGACAGCTGGCTGCTTTGATCTGTGTGCTTTGATGAAGTGAGAATTCGGGAGAGCCTAAAATTAGCAACACAACAGATTGGTCCTCCAGTTCTCCTGCACTAAATACATAAACAACGCACAAGCTTCAAGATGTCCTGACATACATATCTCTGGATATGATTTTCTTTTTGATTTGCTTGAAAGTTTGAGGAATTTTAAAAGCAATAAAGCCTTTGAAAGTATAAACAGAGTCAAGAAAGAGTTGAAGTCAAGGAGCAACCTTTCCTTTTTAAAGTTAAACTAGGGAGTTTTTTAATTTATCTAATCAGTGGCTGCACTGGAATATGTTTTGTGAAATGAGCAAATTTTCATAACATGAAAGGATTATGTGGAGGAGTCATGACTTGAATAGCTGTAGAGTGGAATAACTAATGCAAATATGAGCCCCACTGCACTGCTTGTGCACACTTTTACATTTCGTTTTCAGTTGTCTCACCTTTTCATTTACAGAGTTTTATGGCAATTGAATCCCCCAGGAGAAAAAGTTGCATAACATTTAAGATCATTAGCAGCCACCCCCTCTGCGTGATACTTAATCCAGAAAAAAGGTGCATAAAGTGATCAGTCACATTCCTCTTACTCGCTTTTCTAATTCCCCAGATGCAGAAACACCTGTTCAAGGGCCTGAGGCTGTCCAACATTCAAACTTTATAAAAGTGACTCTGTCATTAGCACACAGAGTGTAACTGTTCAAGGAACAAGCGCAGCACACAATGGCTCAACTCAGCGTTAATGTGTGGGAATCGGCATAGAGGATGTCTTTCTGTGGCAACTAGATTTTTATGACCCTGTTTTGTTTTTAATTGATTTTCATGTTTTTTAGCATAGCACTCAAAATGTCCAGTGAGTGCTTTTGTCACATAATCCAATACTGGATGGCTAAACTTAAAATTAAAAAAGTTGTAGTGACTGTGACATACATAATTCACCTTGTTGATAAGTGTTGTTCCACACACATTTAATTACACATGTAGTT
>NC_048408.1:9546497-9599495 GCF_013103735.1 Etheostoma cragini
ATATAACCACACTCAGTATGGAAATTAGGGTTAGCGTTATGATCACAATTTTCGCATCCTTAAATAATTAGCAGTATCCACACATACACACATGCATGCAGATACATTCTTTACTTTTGAAATAAAACCCCAAGAAGAGCCTCTCAGTTTAAAAAAGGTGTGTGTGTTAATGCTTTTTTTTTAATCAATAATTCTTACAATGGGATGAATGACTATGTGTAATGTGAAATGTGTCGGTTACACTGACTAATTCATAGAGAATCATCACTAAACGTTGCCATTTAACGTCTTTTTCAGCTCATTTTAAATTTTGAGTATGCAGCGGTTTTCATTTAAAAAGCTCTGATACTGATGATTGTCTCTCATAAGCCTTTTAGCACAGCCATTAATTTCAGTCTTGAAATTGAATCTGTAAAACATTAAAGCAGGAATCAAACGGATTTTACCGTGGAATGTATTTTGTTATCCAACTGAAAAGAAATATTCATTTGTTCCTTATTTAAAGACTATTAAAGACATATCCTAGTGAATTAGTTTTTGATTGGCTGACAGATGTATGTTAAAATGATGTAACAGACCACCTCAAACAATGACCTGGTCAACAGTTTAATACATAGATGTCTTGAGAGAACTGGACGTTCCAAGTTGGGCGATTACTGACGATAAAAACTTGCTTGGTGTGCACTTACCAGAAACGTATTCATTTTTTTATATCCTGGGACGTGAGTCTTTGAGGCCCTAGATTATGCAGATAAGTCTTTGCAGCTGTTCCTTTTGTGAAGGTTATGTCAGGGGGAACAGTTGTATTCTTTGCCCTGTGTGTGTCACTTGACCTACAATTCTGACAAAAATTGCCATAAGCCCAGCATGGTTCCTAGGGGCTTAAGTAAAACCACCACTCTTAAGTGGTGCACAGATCTGGAAACCTTCCAGGTAATCATAAAAATGATAGTGAGGCTTGGGGCAACGTCAACTGTACGATACAAAAAGACACTCCAAAATGTCTTGCCACTGTATAAAAAAGACTTAAGAAAGGAAACACATTCCCCTTATTTGGTTATGTTCAACCTTGTTTGTTCACTGTTTAATTATCACATCTACTGCTCATCCTACTGCTTTCATACAATTTTTTAAATTGGAAACTAATGAATCACTTCCTATGTAGTTTTTGAAGTTGATTAATTGATTGTGTAGTTGACACACTCATGACTCCTTATAATTATCAGTAGTTACACGGATTACTCTCTGTGAGAGCTTGAAGCAATGAACCAACAACAATCTTCTGTTTTAAATGCCACAGCCATTACTCAAACAACAGAATAAGAATTCAGTCCAATATGTACGACACATTGTGACCTTTGCAATAAAGGCCATGAGTGTATGCAAAATACATCACAGCAGCACATATAGCGCTGCACACATACGTGCCAGTGACACTAATGAGGCTGACACCAGATGTGCAGCACCTGCCAGTTGGCTGTTGTGCTGTCTGCCCGTGGACCGGAATGGTATACGTTCATCCTCTTCTTCCGCTCTGGACACCCTTCAGAGCTTTGGATTACTCCGACAGGTAACCACCCTAATTACAAGTCATAGCTGTTGTCATGGTTTCCCCCAGAGTCGGTCTGCCGCGGGTAATTCTCTCTGTCTCTCTCTCTGCTTTCGTCCTTTTGCGACGCCTAAACTGGTCATTTAAGCTACACCCAGGGACGCTCTCCTAGAGATGACCAATAGGTCATCGTTGAGTCCGCCTTACCCCATTTTCCCGCTGTGTTTTTGATACTGGCAAATTGACTCAACAACCTGTGTCCCTGTCCTGGTTTCTGTTTTCCTCGAATTTCCTCCCTCAGCTTGTTTCTAATTACTGACAAGCCAGGATCGAACCGAGTTTTAAAGTATTATCCTGGAGCTGTCATGTTTTGTCCGTGCTTTCTTTTTTCCTTGGTTGAAATATTTCCTAAAATATTTCCGGTTTCCTAAAAAGGTAAACAAGAGTCTGAGTGCGTAATTCAAAGACGGTGCTACAAGAAATGAATGAACTTAGACCATAGAACTGCAAACAGTGTTTTTTTTAACATTATACTTCTCTGCTCAGCAGTTTTGCAGTAGACTCAGTTAGTTACGATAATTAGGCTTCCTTAATTATGCCGTTAATTAGCAGGCATCTATTGCTCTGATCAAGACTTACCTTTGATGAGGGTGGCAGTAGTGCATATTTATTTTCATTTTTATTAGAGGAAAAAAGGATTAAAGCAACGATTCATGATTGCATACATTCAAATTGGTGTTTGAGGTGTTTCTGTATATTTTATGTACTTGTTGACACTACGTGGGAAGAGGCATGGCAGCATGTGCTTGCCATGTTGGACCGGTGCATTTGCCAACAAGCAGGGAACAGTGGGAGCATTACAGGCAGAGAGGACTGAGGGAGTAGACTGAAAGCACGCTGGTGGAAATTGGGTTATTTTTTTTTTCATCATGGTTATTTAATGTCACTTTACGTCTACGCCTGTAGGACTAAAGGAGTAGGTAGTGAGTGTTTATATCAGAGACTAGGCATTTAAAACAGCCTTGACACCTTCTTCTCAAAGTAGGTCACAAAATCCTCAGGGAAAAGTGAGGGATGCCAGTGGAAGGTGCCAATGGGAGAAATATAAACACATCAATGTTTTCTTGTGTTTTAAAGCAGGAGATTAGATTTGAGAATGGCAGATTTATTGAACGACTTAACCTATACCACATCTTACAAGGCGATTTTTTCATTTTAAACAAGGGGACAACCCCACTCTATCCCTCCTCATCCCCACCTCAAGTTGCCATACTGATATGAGACATGCTGGTTTTGATGTGGGACCTAGATGTACATTTGATGTGGGACTTTGGTAATTCTATATCTTTTGTTATTCCAATTAGTCAAATACTTCTATAGTAACATTCCCATCAGCCTCAACGGTTTTGTGTTTATTACTATGTAAATGCTAACACACAAAACTAAAATTGTGAACATAGCCAATGTTATATATCACTTGCTACATGTCAGCAGGTTAAAATTGTCTTTGATAGTAAGTTAGCAAGTTGATGTTAGCATGTAGCACATGCAGCGTCAAAAAGCCGCTAGCTTAACTGTAGACTTTAAGTCTCGTTTAAATTTATTGCATTTTCTCTCCATTTTTATATGTATTTTCTTTTACCAAAATTGTTAGCTTTTTTTTATACAACTCTTCTTAGCACCACAGGATCTCATTTAGTGTAAACTGTGGTTTCCCTCTTGCGGAATTAATCTTAACTTTTTGGTTCGTAGGGACCTACAACCCACGTGAAAATCAAACAAATCCATAAAACAATGCATTTCAAACTGACTTGTTCATTGATTAGTACGCACACACACACACACACACACACACACACTCTCTCTCTCACTCTTACACGCACACACACACAGTTTCAAAATCAATCATTCCTTGAACTGCATTGATGTAATTTTCCTCAGAAGAAGTTCCCACGCCTCTGCATTTAAATCATTAATCCTCATTATGTATGTATACATCTGTGTGTAGGAGGGGGATGGTCCACAGAATGCTAACCTAGATTATGCATACTCAATCAAGTGATGATGAAGCTTTCACCATTTCACCTGTTTATCTAATTTAGGTGTATTCCAGGCTTCAATTGAGCCTTGAAGTGGATAAATCAATGTAGATTAGCCCTTCCTATGAGGATCTGTTAGAGATGCGATTGCCACAGTGCTTTCAGAAAAAAAACCCTCAAAGTTCAATTAATTAACAATCAATTAACATGGATTTTTTTTTATCACTGCCACTTATATTTTGATTACTGTTTTTGCGGCCACTTTTTGTACACTTGAAACATTTTTATTTCAGTGCCCCCCCCCCCTCTCCAGGCACACACTGCTTCCCCCTCTTCCTCCAGGGATTTTAAATGAAAGGTTTGAAAGCATTCCTGAATTTGTTCCGGACCAGAAAATAAAAAAAAAGCCTTTAATACCAGATACCCCATAAATAATATTAAATTTGTGCAAAGGCCTGCCTCACAAAAAAGAAACATACATCTTTAAACCATTAAATTGCATGTAAAGATAGTTGTATCAGAAGTTTGTATCAAGATATTTCTTTGTTGAAAGAAGAGAAGAGAATGACACTGAAGGCTTTTCTCAATGGGACACATGTTTTCACTCTTCTCCTGGCTGGCTTTGGCAAGACTTTGACAGACAGATGGTTCCTCCAATCCCCTGGCAAGGATTGTTTTGAAGAAGTCTGCCCTTTTTGAAACGGTTTCCAATGGTTCTGTGTAACAAACCATCTGGCGTGTTAGGTCAGTGTCACCCCTAAAGATGAATAAATAAATAAAAGCCCTATGCACATTCATATTTAATAGTCCGGCTTTGAGAGTTACTTTGCAATCTACGAGAAGTATGGAGGTGAGTAGTGATAAATATCCACAACGTCAAGTCTACTGTCCTGAATGAGCAAATGTAAGAGGAATCACTGGACTGAGACAAACTGTAACGAAAGCAGCGGAAACTGTGCAGCAAAGACGTCAGAGGATTTTACTTTAAGTAATCTATGGATCAAGCAGTTCAAGAGCAGATATTGGTTTTACTATTTTTTAGAAGTAAAATTGCTTACTTGAGCAGATATCCCTGAGCCAGAAGTGTGGCACAATTACAGTGAATCTTTCAAAAAGTGACTGTGTTGTTTCACCCACGTTGAGTGAAGGGCCCTTTTAGGCTAATGATAAAAAAAAAAATTAATAAAAAGTGCATTCCCATGGTAATTGAAATGCGTGCGTTATCCCTCACTTTCCTCTCTCTCTGTGCATTGCCGTCAAACTCTGTTCGCTTCAGGAAACAACAACACACTTCGAGTTAGCATGCTGCCCGCTGAAAATGGCAAATGTTGAATGATTGTGAAGATTCACAAGGAATATGTTTACAGCATTTATCTAACTGGTCCGATTTTTAACTGACTGGTGGGTATTACTGTGGAAAAAAGTACACACAGCGATTCAATGGCAAGAGGTTATGGTGTTTATCCATGTATCCAGCTGATTTAAATAGATCCTGTTACTGTATCGTGTGAACAGTTAACTTCTTTTAACATTTTACGTGACATTTTGCAGGGTGCAAAGGTTCCACCTAAACAAGTTCCTTCCAGAGACTATTTTGCAGAGCCAGCTTTTCTGCGTCTGAAGCTAGGATGGCTGTAGACTTAAAGCTGTAGACTTAAAGTTTAAATATATTCATTTATTGCCTTTCTTCCACCATTTTTTATGCATATTTTCTCATACCAAAGCATTTTTCTTTTTTGTACACAACTCTCCTTAGCACCAGAGTATCTCAATAAGTGCAAACTTTGGTTTCCCTATTGTCGCATTGAACATGACGGTTTGTGAGGACCTACAACCTCAACAGCCTCAAGCAGAACTTTTGAAAAGTTTGAGACGGTTCAGTTTGCTGTGAGGGACTCTGTAGCGCCTGTCAGAGCTCATATTCTGGTAAGATTTCTGAAGTGGATTTCAGCAAATCTTCCGTTTGTCACAGAGTGTTTTCATAACCGTCATCAGTTGCCAAGTTGCCATATTGGAGTTACTCCAACAAACAAAGCACAGGCACTGAAGTAGATCCCAAACGTTGTCAAAGAAAATGGTTAATTATTGTTGTGTTTTAGGTTGTACCAGTAGGTCAGGGGTAGGTATTGACTTCCAAAAGTAATGTAAAAACAAGGGAGAGGAATGGCAGCAAATTGGGGTTCTTTGAAATGAAAAAAATGAAAAAAACGAGAGTGACTTGGATACACCTAAAGTATCACAATGATGTCATACAGTTAAGTTTAGGTTGAGAAGTTTTGGCATGACTTACTTTGGCCTTCACAACACAGCGGCTGTTGATGACTTGGTACTGCGTCTCCCTTACCCCTCCACACACACCCTCTGGTTATAGGCTTCCAAACCTTTGTAGGATTTAGGTCTTCCGATGTGTTTGGGCTCAGCAAGAAAACCATGAAGTTGACTATGTTGGAATATGCAACTAAAGGAAAAATCACTGGGTTGTCATGGATCTAAGAAGAAGGAGCCAACTTTTAGTATTCTGCTTACGCCAAGGTTAACCAGCGGAGATCTCAAGCCTAGGACCGGTGGGATGCAGAGTGGGTGTCACGAGAGAATATGAGCCTCTCCATAATTAATGGCCTGATTAATAATAAATCCCTTGACTATTTATGAAATAGTCGAAACTAATGAGATATCTGCCATCCGTTTTCTAATAAGCATATTATCAATTCCACTCACTCTGTGTCTGCCACACAAATGACAACATCTGCATATGTCATGTTCCTTGAAGGCACAACACATGAATATGAAACTTTGTTTTAAAAAGCTGTTTCTGCTGTTAACAGGTGCTTAAGGAGAGAAACAATGACACTGGTCCTAAACTACCTAGTTTTGATAGTTTTGGCTAAACTATAGTTTTGTTGAAATTCACAAAACTGCAACTGAATCTTCATACTTTGTTGAGTAAAAGTCATCTCAAGGGGTCCTAGCAGCGTCTGTGTGTGACGAGTCGTGAATGAGAACGGAGTGTAAAATGGAAAGGGAAGGGAAAACTTCAAATGTGACGCATGAAACCTGGTGTGCCATTTACATGCTCTTCCATGAGAAGTAAATTCATTAAATATTTACTCCTGTTTGAGTATGGTTTGCTAAAAACTAACTAGCTTTGGAAAATTACTTAGACATTAAAACGATAAAAAAAATCTATATACTTAGTGTATATATATGAACGTACGTGACGTATGTGACTATTACTATTATCATTTTAAAGGATTTACATTTTCAGTTAGAACTGGTTTGGAAGTGGAAACGTATTGAGAGATGGACTGAAACCAGAGCACTGTTCCATAAAGCAAGCTTACCAAATAAGCCAGGATTACGTTGACTGACTCATTTTCAATTGAGTCGGTCCCGCAAATTCAACATGGATAATGCACAATGTGACAACTTATGATGGGAGACTAACATGGTCCGGGGCAGGCTAACTGTCAAGGTAAGCTTAAGCTTGGCAGTTAGGAAAGACCTGATGGGAAAGCGAGGATTTTACAACCTAAACGGAACTGTCCTTGCAGTATGCAACATCTGTGGACTTGTGTGATATAAGTTAAATAATTTATCATAATCATCTTACAGTATCATCCTCACTGTCGACACATTTTGACGTAGCTATCAGTTCATTCATTTAGAAATAGAACGCTGTGCTCTTCAAACTGCTCTCTCATTCAAGTTTAGAGTGTCAGAATGCTGCAAGAAGGAGCCATTGTTAGTGTTGCTTTATGATATTCAACTTTTAATATTTCAGCAAACCTGAATGGGAAATGCTGTGGCTGTCCCTTCAACGGTCACTGCTTAAATTCCTTAAAAGATGTATGAATTCTTCATATGTTTTTTTAATACTAACCACTGCCCGGGGCTGGGAACATTGCTGCTCTCTCTTCAGAACAACTTTCACGGTGTATTGATTTGATCCATGTTCAACCTCTCTGCTGCTTAAGAACAGCATGCACCCTTAATTAGTTAGTCTGACTGCGACAGCTTGAATTGACCGCTATGGAACCGCTTTAGCCCCAACTGATTTTTTAGGTTCATTCAAGTCAAGGGTTGTACTTTAATGCCAGCTTTTCTTAGCTTGCTTTATGGAACAGGGCCCTCTTCATCATTTCATAGATCATTCAGTCCAAGACAGCTGAGCAATGTTTTTAAAAAACTACAACAAGGCAACAAAAATGCACACGCTTGGCACATATACAACAGAGAACATCTCGCAAGTGACTGCAGTCACTGTAATCAGAGAGGTATATGTAGTGTGAGACTAATTGGGCAATTAACTTCAAGTGTGTAGGGAGGAGCAGGGTCAGGTGACAAGCAAAGGAGGGAGGTGGACAGGTGTGGAATCATGAGTGAAAGTGCAAAGTGAAGGATCCAAGGGAAGGATGTGAGGCTGAAGAAGAAGGAAGGAAAGCAGTGCAAGTGTCAATCAATTAAACGCACACTTATTATATACAACCATAACATTTAATAATGCAAAGTAACTGAAAGTCTTCTGTTAGTGCAAGATGTCCATCTGTATTCACAGTGACTGATGTATCTTGCTAATTGCAGAAAATTGCATGTTCATGCAATAGTTTACCGGCATTCGTACCCTCAAGTATTACTTCGTTCAGAGTATGCAGGGAGAATGGGTAGGAACAGCAACAGCAGAGCACAGGCACGTGACATCACGTTTAAACAGCTGGAATTCAACCACCAGCATTAGTATTTAGGCCATTAGGTTGGCTTGCAATAGAAGATCCGATGAACTTATACAACATTGAATGCACACGTTAAAAAACACATAATTGACACAATGACCGCCTGTCAGCACACTGTGATTTTTGCATGAACAAGTCAGGTACACACCGACCATGCCGATAGCCTACATAAAGCTTGCAGCTTATTTGACTTAATAATTCTTGTTAACGGTAAAAAAAATGTTCTATTCTAACACCTTAAGGGATGAGGCTAAATTTTGTTAATCACCAAGCCAGCCCGCCACTGCTATTTATAATCAAAATGTCATTAGCTTCAGTTGAACTGTGGCCTTCCCTCCAAACTGCGATAACACGTTGTGGGGCATTTGATCAATTTAATTTACATGGATTGATTGGCTGCAGGTTAAACAAATATTTGTTCACTGATTTATTTATCATCATATTATCATCAGGGAATTATTTTATTGTATTTGTGATAAGTCTGAGATTATATCTAAGAAGGCAGTGATTTGTGCGTGTGTGTGTGTGTGTGTGTGTGTTTGTGTGTGTGTGTGTGTGATGGACAGCAGACGAAACAATCAGGGCAAGCAGTGGTAGTGTAGCAGATGTTTCTCTGTTACAGCTGATAATGCATTGAATCTGTTTGGGACTGTTCATTTTGAGGCTATCGGAGGGGTTTTGGGGTCTTTAGTCGTATAAGACTTGACTTTCCCCTTACATTTTTCTATGACCCTCTAAAATGATTGGGGAAAAAATGCATGACCTTTCCACATAATTCATTGATGTCTTCTGTTCTGCTTTGCCTTGGTAATGATGTACAGATAGTCACTGTTTTTTTTACAACCATGACATACAGCACATGACAATCCTCTGCCTTCTCATCTTACACATCAATCTCCACTGCTATGGTGCTCATTTCAGTAGATTTACTCACTAACATTGTTGTGGAAGCACAATAAGTATGGAAACTTACTGCACTCTTACTGCATTACTGCATTACTTCAAATACTAAGTTACTCCTTTAGTGAACTAGAATTCACATGAAATAATGGACTCGTCACTAGGCTTCCTCAGTCATTGTGTATTTTCAGATAGGTGAAGCTGACAATGATGAACATTATCCCACACTCCATTCCTCAGACAAGCGTCAGTTCTGGAGCTTGCATGCTATCACTCCTTCCTTACCACTCCTTCCTTCTCAATTGACGTGGAAAGGCTGTCATTTGCACAATTTCACAACTAATCACTGGGACCGAAATGATATTTGAGTTGGGTACGGCTGTAGCCTGGAGACCTAAGAGGGTAAGCCCCTCCTCTCTGAGCGTAGCTCACATGGCGCCATTTTAATGCTATGAAGCCATCACCTGCCGTTGCATTCCATTGACTGCCATTTATATTGGCGCCACTTTGACAGTGAATAACTTTGAATCTGAAGCGTTTAAAGACTCCATTTATGAATTGTTTATTTCTAAAGAAACACGGCAATGTATAAAAGGTTCCACGATGCTAACGATTGCGTCATAACCACGCAACTCAACGTCACATATTCGACAAATCACCGTATTACCAGGAGAAGCTCGCAGACAGTTTTGACTTACATTAGCTGTTTAGGTTTAATTACCATTACTCCGTCTCTGCTGATTGGGAATGATTGAGATTTCTCTTGGCACAGATACCAGAAGACGTACAACTTTCAGACACGTTGCCCATGTCACAACTACTTTGTCCCGTTCAGTTGGAGGCTGCGCAGTAACGCTTAGCCATCACCGGAAAGGTGCTTCTATTTTCCTTCACTGGTCTCCGTTTAGAACAACAGGATCTGTTGGTCCACTTTTTTGACTGTCAATGTGGAGACCTCCCGTCTCATGCCTTCCCGGCTGGTGCTGTCCGCAATCTTCAACTATTCAAATTAAAAGCTTATGTCTGGTCCGCTATCTTTTCGTACATTGGTGTTTTTGATGTTTTTGAATTACACAGTACAGCAATCATGCTTATGAATAAAATTATTTTTTCAGCAGATGTCTCTGTTACAACACAAACTAACAAAGCAGTTTTGTGTTTATATGTGCGGGAGAGATTTATTCAGTTTGGGAAATTGCAAGGTCTTTACAAAGCTACAGCTCATATTGTCTGGCTGAGTAAACAGGGAGGGACCCATCGGCTAGCGATGGGGGGCCTGAGACTGAGAGAGATACATGGAGCTACATGGAAACATATGCACCAAACAAGCCACATTGAAATTTTGCTGTTTTCATGAATACAAAAGTTAGGTCACCCTCGCCCCTAGGCTAAAAAAAGAATAAAACAAAGAATAAAAAGGTACGACCCTCCCCTAAATTTCCTCCAGTGGTCCACCCCATAATCACCGAACGGTTCCTTAATACATTGGAGATATTATTTGGTTTGTCAATGGTATGCAATGCTGCACATTAACACATCACAGCAATATTAAAAAATTACGTAACCCAACTCATCCTCATCTTTAAAGCTACTATGCAGATAAATTTAGTTTATGGTGCATAAGACATATTGTGTACTTTAGTTGTACATGGAGAAAGACATTATGTCACCATTTAAAATTGATATTGTTTGATGAACAAGATGACATGGCAATATAACTTGGTTCCATTTGTAAATTGAGGTGTGTGCAGGGCACAGGAGGAAGTAAATTATATCCTGCTGCTGTACACCAAAGCAGAACTGAGTAGGTCACATCCCAAGTCTTGGCTGTTAAGCAAAAAGCAACACAAACATGATATCATGCAGCCGCACATCAGCAGATTGCAGACCAGCTAGTCTCGCATGGCCAGGGGCTTTAAAACATTCCACCCAGTACATGCAGGGGGAGTGTGTGTGTGCACTAGATGCAAATAGTGAAAGTTCTGCCAAAGCAGAACAGTGAGCTGCAGTCAACTGTGTTGTTCATTAGCCAGTTTATCAAATGACTTTGTAGAGCAAATGCTCAGTGTTCATATTCACAGTCAAACACTGATAAATCTGATACGTTTTCTTTCAGTTTGTTGAAGCAGTAAAACACAATTATCCACTTAATAACCACAATTTATATTAGATTACAACATACAGAATAATAAAAATGCTCTCCAGTGATAATTAATGTTGTCATATTTCATGCACCAATACAGACATTACCGTCAAACTCTCAGTGAAGCAATAATCAGTTTGAGTCTTTTAGATAGGTGCACAACAACACTGATAGTTATGACTGTGACACACACACACACACCAGTATCCTCTCCTCTACTTTGTTGAAGTGTGAGAACAAATAAATACATCAGGAATGAATGAGTCTTGCTGTGGCTCAGGAAATGTTGCTTCACTTCCACTTCCGAGGTTGGTCTGTTGACGCCAGAAATTCCGCAGAGTGAACTTCTTTTCGGCCAGATGTTCATCACCTTACACGTTCTTAAACTAGTATTCACATGAAATGAAACAATAACACATTGAAACCATTCAAAAAAGCACACTAAACTCCGGGTGGATTTCTGAGGACTATGGCTAACTACTCCTCAGATCTCTGCAGGGTAAATGCAGACAGCTAGCTAGACTATCTGTCCAAACTGAGTTTTCCGTTGCATGACTAAAACAACTTTTGAATTTACACGTTCCACCAAAAATAATTAATTCCCGAGGCGATTTTGCAGCGGCACCAGGTCTCCGTGCCGCCCTCAGCGTTACCTATGACGATTTTGATTGGTTGAAAGAAATGCCATTTAACCAGAGCATGTTTTGCACCCATCGTTGAATGTTGTGTGGACCAGCCAGACCTTCCTTTGCAGCACTGTGGAGGAAGGTCTGGCAATGCGAGACTATTACTTCAGTGATGGTGGGAAGCTGCAGTAAGTTTTGCACAATGAGCCTGGTCAGTGATAGAACCGAGTGTGTACTACACTCCAACCATAGAGTTTGTTACAAAAAGTAGAGTCAACATATGGGTAGATGCCTCCACCAAGTATCTAACCAGTACCAATGTTTCTGCAGGACATTGGTAAGCCATTAATGTGATTTATCATCTAAAAGAGTGTTATTGGAAGATTGAATTATAGTCAACAACAACAACCAGGGCAGTACACAAGGTTCTAGAAACACCAAAGTCCAAAAACTGAGCTTGCTAGGGTGTACCGGGGCGGGCCATGGGCAATAAACATCTTTTTTATACTTGTGTTTGAGATTGCAACATTTTAGATTTAAATTAGAGAAATGTGTCTTAAACAACACATAAACGTAGGCAAAATGTGTGTTATATAATAATACTATATATTACACTAAAATTTTGCAAGGTGTTCTTGTTGAAGAGGCCATGTGCAATGTAATAATAAATGGTAAAATTCTATTTACAGTATTGTAACAGATTTATCTTAAAGCTAATTTTCATCTACAATCCCTTGGCAAGTCACAATTAAACATACATTTAATGACAAAACAGCACTTAAGAAATTGGACAAGGCATTCAAAAATAATGTGTAGTCAGCGAGAGCTATGTATATTGGACAAACAAAAAGCAGGGATGAACTGTTGGTTTCTGACACAAATGCCATCCTCTGGCATGACAGCTGGAGGTTTTAGTCACTCCTCCACCACCCCGACCTCCATGCCCTCAATTTCTGCCCCACTGCATAAAGGCACTTCCTGCATCGGCACTAACTGCTGGCATTGGGCATACTGTACACTGTGTGCTGCTGAATCATCCAAAACATATCTAATTCCTAGGGATACTGGGCTGGGTTGATTTAAGACAGCATATGGTTCATCATGTTTGACTGTTAATGCTCACCTCACTGTCTCTACCAGTGTCCTCTTCTCTGTTTCCAGTTTACTTCCATGGACAAATGCCCAGGATATTCTATATGGTCAGCGATGGTCCCATAGATGGTGGTCAGGTATTTGTGATAACTTCTGTAACCAAATGTATGCAGTGATTCTGTTATTTCATGTTTTTGGCAGCGACGTACTGAGATGACAGGGTTTCCACCCACTTTCTGAACACAGCCAACAGTTTTATGTTCTTTTTCTATTTAATCGATAATTTATTCTCATTTGTGACCGGGAGGTCGTCGGTTCAATCCCCGCACCGACATGAAACATCCGGGTGGGGAAAGAGAAAAAGCAGGGCAAAACTTTTGAAAATGAATAAATAATAAAACAAGGGACAGTTGAAGACAACGTTTTGTGAGCAAGCGCTCTGCCTTTTTATTATTGCAAGTTTACATTTTGTCTTTGCTGATTGGGTGTCACCTGTGACAAAACCACTGAACTAGAGGCACACCCACCAATCGAGAGAAAACATATCTCAAAGCCGTTGCATACCATTCCCGAGGAAACATGTTCAACACCAAAACTACAGCAAAATAATGCACACTGCAATGCATGAAATTAGACGTGCACCAGCATTTGCCCATGCTTCATTACCACCTTAAGCCCCAAGGCTCCAGTGGAGCTGCTCAGGGGTCAGCAGATTAGACTGTGGTTGTACTGGACAGCTTTTAGGTGTGAATGTGTGAATGTGATCAATGTGTTCCTGCTATTAGAGGCTTCCTCTCAGTGAAACTTCCCAAAATAATAATTACAATGCATATGTTATTAATCCCGCAAAGGGAAATTACAATGTACACTCTGTTGTTGTTACACACAGGCCTGAATCACACACACATGCACTAATGGAGAAATGTCAGAGTGAGGGGCTGCCCACGTAAAGGTGTTTCAAGCATTTGGGGGTTTGATGCCTTGCTCTGTGACCAGGAGCTGAACTGGCACCTCTCCATTTCCCAGTCCACCGCCATACTTTAGTCCGTATGGGGACTTACACCAGCGAGCCTCCGGTTCCCTACCCAACTCCCAGACCATCAATTCCTAAATGAAGGTTTAAAAAAACAGGAGCACGTTATGAAAGCAATCCCATAACATAATAGTGCAAAGACCCAGACAAGCCCAGACAGTGACGTGAAATGGCCCTTATGTAAACAGAATAATCCTATTTCTTCATGAACAGATAAAGGGCCGTAATTATGTGGTTGCATGCGCACAACAGTTTGTTCTCAAGAAGAGACTGAATGAGCGCACGTATTCAGTGTTCCTTTACATTGTTAGCATTGACACGGGCCTCATTTCATTATGTAGTAATCAGCCTTAATCTTCATAATGTAGTGCACGTACGCACAATTTGTCAGCAGAAAATTACCCTTCCATTTTTTACATGTGAATCATCTCAAGCTGTAACATCAGTTTGTTGCCTTATTACCGGGATTAGGAGTGAATGACACTGTGTTACATAAGTATAGTGTTGTTGGGAATTTGAAAAGTACAGATTCAATTATCAGCAATCATCAGATGATGACAAGATTGTGTGTAGCAAAGCCACGTAGGTGGCACCGTGAGAGATGTGGCAATGGCTATGGGTGGCGCTAAGATAGCAGGGAAAACTGTGAGACTTCAGCGTGTTTTACAGACAAAGGGGACACACCATGGCGGTCGTGGTGCTATAAATGGAGGAATGGGAAGCTCTGTTGGCCTATCACGTGACTAGGGGCGGCTAGCTAGATGGGAAAACTCCGTCTTTCAGTCTACTCAGAGCACCGCTGCAACATTGCGTTACTTCGGTGGCCTAATGTTTTGAAGGACTGAAAGAAAGTTTTATACTTTGCTGAGAGTGGGCCAACGTTTCTAGGACGAGAGGTAAACACAATTTAAACAGTGTCAAGCACAAAAACAGTCAAGAAGTAGCGTGATCACAGCAAAGAAGCAGAACACATTGGTCCCCAAATCACATTAATACAGATTTTCACAAGAGTAGCACTTACAAATTAAACACACTAGCCTATCTTTCTCTGCCCAAAACTGTTGGTGTGTTTGTCCATTAGTTTTGGTCCCTCGGACTTAATGGATCCATTCATCACTCTTCAGTAATACTGGAAGAAGCTGGTGAAGAAAGCAGCTAAGGGAAAAACGATGTTGGTCCTTTTCTAAAGACAGTGTTTCCTCATCTGCAGATGAAAATGGAGCACTGGGGCAGTGTTTCTACAGGATCCAAGGTATTTTACTGTCAACACCAAAATAATTCACTTGTCCAGCAAACAAAACTATTTAATTAAAGTAACTGTGTGTTTGTCCCCTGCAGTAACTAAACTCTAAAACTCTTTAACATGTCATCACTGGGGGCTAGATAAGACTGAGACACCACAATACTGCACTAAGTGCGACCCGCACAATTGGTTTATTTACAGATTCATCAAACTATTTAAGCAGTTGCACATTTTTGTACTCTCAACTTGTATATATTCAAATGTTTGTTCTTTGATTATTATCGAATAAATATTGTATGTATGTTGTATATTGTATCCTAGCATTTCATTTATATTTATATTCTGTGCTGTGTGACTGATTCTGCTGCTGTAACACTGTAATTTCCCATTTTATTGGGATTAATATCTATCTATCTATCTATCTATCTATCTATCTATCTATCTATCTATCTATCTATCTAGAGTCACAATGGTAAGACAAGGAGAAGTGGGCTACCGGGACCTTTTATGTCTCAGGTCCAAGGGTCTCAGGCTCATGAAACTAGTGTTTTGATTCAAACAACAAGATCACAAGTAGGTGAGAACTCCACATTCTGTAGTTTTCACATATTAGGCTGCAAGGACTGTTACAAGGCTTTATTCCTTTGGTCAGAGGAGAACAGGAATGTGCCTTGTTTAGAAGGTCCTTACTGTCCACCGTTAGGTTAGGACAGTGTGAGGAGTGAAAAATTAAACAATTTCAACACCACAACAGGCAGCCAACAGCGTTACTTGCAAGCAAAGCATTAGGCAGGTGTTTGACCATTTTGTAAATCATGCTGGGAGCTCTTAGCCTGTATAAATCATTCATGATGCCTAAAAGCGATATCTTATCATAATGCCTGAATGATGTTCCCCCATTCGTAGTGATGGTTGTTCTTAAGAAGGCTTGACTCATGCCACATCAGTTTTGCAGCTTCACAGAAACGACCACACAGTTCAGTCATGTGGCTGAAGGAACTGAAAAAGCCTGTGTGCTGATAAAACACTCTCTGACTTGAATTGTTTCACGTCTGCGTACAAATCTGGTAAACATCTACCAAATTAATGGTGATGTCAAAGCGTTCTTGGTTGCTGCAGTAAAACAAATGCTAAGCAAATATTAACATTTTATAGACTATGTAAAAATCAAAATCTAACACCCTGAGAAAGCATAGAAATGCACATTAAATAAACATAAAACAAGGCACAAGTGCTAACCCTTTCACATCCCCTAAACCTAGTCTTGCTTTGTCAGACCTTCCTCCACAGCACTGCAAAGGAGGGTCTGGCTAGTCCACACAGCATTCTGGGATGGGAGAAAAACGGGCTCCGGTTTATTGGCATTTCTTTAAACCAATCCCAATCATGTTGGGCAGCACTAAGCACCGGATGGAGCCACGGGGACTCCAGAAAAGAGCCTCAGGAAGGAACTTGATTGGGGGGAACGTGTACTTTCAAAAGTTGTTTAGACGTGCCACAGAAAACTTAGATTGGACTTAGATCTGGATTTACCTTGCAGAGATCTGAGGAGCAGTTAACCAGAGTCCTCATAAATCCACAGCAGTTTAATATTCCAACACAAAGAAAGCCCGAGGTAATGGTCATCCAGCCAAGAAGAGTAAAATCAGGCACAATTTCTGGCGGTGAAGTTGAACGTCATGGATATAGACTACACTAAACCTCACCCACTAACGGTTTGAGATATTTGGATCCAGTTTTTTCCAGCCTTAAAAACTTGTTTCCATTGGAACCGACATAAATTCAGACTGTTCTCTGTGAAGGATGAAAATCACCAACTTTTAAAAATTCAACCTTTTATGACTACAGGGATTAAAGGATTTTGGTTGAGGTATTTCTTTATTGGGATACTGTGTTTAGAGTTTGCTGAGACATTATTTTATGATGCAGAACTACACAGACTGTTCTACACAAAAATAACAATAGATGGATAACAATTAGGAATAAGAATAAGAATCATTGAAATACTGCACCATGCACAACAGCACATGATGAAAATGGTTTTCAGAGCCAGTTCAACTGTCCTGAACTAGGGCCCTATTTACACAAATACGCTTGTGGGTAAAAATGAATCCGACATGCAGACAGCAACGGCGGTTTTGGGGCTTAAAAGCTCAAAAAAGTAAAACCACCCTACAGATTGGAAATCTTACAAACCCTCCACCGTCAAAGGTGTTCAGGTAGTCTGTTGTTACCGAGTAGGCTATAGAAATTATAAATGTAAACTACAGCTTTCAATAAAGTATACTCAAATACCTCCAAGTTCAGCACAAAACCGAAGCCAAGTTTCTCTCTGTTCTGGGTTTCAATTTGGCAGATTGTGTGCCCATGCACACACATAAGGTACACACAGACATTCAAGCACAAGGGCATCCTGTCAGAAGTAGATCCATACCAAGTCCTGTGCCAAAGCCCTGGAGCCATGAGATATTTTGTGCCGAGAAATTATTTGAATATATTAGCCAGTTTATTTGGCTCGACAAACACTGAAACACAACTCTGAAATCAGTGCAAAGTATTCATTTACGAGTTTGAACAAAACAAAAAATGCTCAGCTTAGTAGAGTTTCCTGTTGGTCATTTCCTTTGTTCTATACAAGATCGTACGCACTGTACAACAAAATGTCAAGCAATACCAACCAAAAGTTTAAAACCTGAATTTTACTGACACGGATGTCCTTCAGTGCCCTGGGATGGACACAAAGGATTCAAAACCCTCAATGTCAGCACGGTCAACCCTGGCCTTGCACACGTGACAGATATTGACATGCTTACCTTACAGTTTCCCAACCCTGCGGCTTTGTCCTTGCCTGGACAGTCAGGCTCCTGAATAACAGCTTGTATGCTCTTGATGCACTCACCTTCGCCACTGTGACATTGTTTAGCTGACTCGAAACAGCTATGACTTTTGGAAGGATAAGTGGTCGTAACAGCTGCCATGACACGAAGTGCAATATTAACCAGAAGAGGGATGAGGAGAGAATTCAGGGACTATGGTACATAAACCAACTCCATTGCTGACTGGGTTGGAGAGGATGACTTATATTCTGCTTTGTGATCATGATATTACCTTGAGTTTCAAATCAATGACATGTCAGAGACTGGAGTTGTCGTAATCCCTAAGCTTACTGCGCAAAGGCACAGCCATGTCCAATGTTTTCCATAATCACATGGTTTAAAGTAGGCTAACTATATTAAAATGTCTCATGTAGAGCTCCCAGAGTTTTGATGATCTTTACAGCGGCAGATCAAACCAACCAAGAAGGTACCAGATGTTAGATGGCGGGATGAATGTATCATGTTCAACATCACTGGTGGAAGTGTCTTCAAGGAAAATACATGTAGTGGTGGTGATATTGCAGAAAGATGAGTCCACAGTCGTCATGCACAATCTTTTCACTAAGACCCGCCCTTCAATAGCATTAACACACTACTGTGTAATATAGTGGTGCTCATGTTTGAGTGGTCCAGGAAGACCAGGAAAAGACCTCAAAATGTTTTAGCATGTTGTCTCTTTGTGCAGCTATTGCTACTTAGCACCTGCAAATAAATGCAGTTACAGTAACTGGTTAACTTAGGTTTGGGAGCACTTCTAATCACCTGTCAAGCCTGCAAATACCTGTTCTAGTCCGCCTGCCCCGTTTGTCTCAGTTTGCTCGACCCACTCTCCCTTTCCCTTCATCCATTCACTTTCCGGCCTCATCCATCCCTCCTTTCATTCATCCCTACACTGATCCACTCATCATCTCCTTCCTCATCCCCTTGTCCCTCCTAGTTTCATCCCTCTATTTCCTCATCCTTCATACCCTCATACCCTCATCCCTTCATCTCCTTATGCCTCATACCCTCACCCCTTCATCCTCTCATCCATCCTACCCTCATCCCTTCCTCATCCCTTCCCCACATTTCTCCTGTCTCGTCTAGGCACCATTTTGGGGGTCCATAACACGCTTGGGTGAAAATGTTTCCGGGACAGAACCCCCACACTGAGTCTCCACGTTTCTCTTCTGGTCATCCTCCCAGACCAGCCAGACAACATCCTTCTTCTATCAACCATTCTTAATCCATTCATCCATCTTCTAATGTCTATACATCCCGTAATCTCAATTAACCTTTGAACCTTTAAATTACACATTGTTGTGGCGAGGTCCTTGCTAGAGATTTTACGGATGTAAAAATGTGCCATTTGCCTCCTGATGATTGACAAAGCATATTTCATGTGAAAAAAAGAAGAAGGTGCGAGCCACCTACAGTACGGCAAGAGCCAGGACTGGTAGTAACAACAATGTTGTTGTCAAATAAATGTAAATAGTAGACTATTTTCCTCTGACATGCAGTTGATTATTAAGTGTGTTGTGTTCATTGACCCCAGTTGCTCCTTTGATCTCCACAACTGCCCCACTGGTTTGTTCACTATAACATGTAACTAATAGTAAATTAACCCTGAACAACTTCCCCACCTTGTGCAGAGTTGTGATGTTCCCATTCATTCTTATGACCCTGCCCTTTATGCACACACTGCATAGACCAACACAGTTCATTAGCTTTGAATTTCTCCTGCAATTTTTCTCATGGATAGCTCCTTAGCATCACATGGAGGCCAGCAAGTCCTTTCCCACTAGTCAATTTATGAACCTGTCAATTGCATGTCAAAGACAGAGCTCATGGGAGGTAAGTAAAGGGAAGCATGTTCTTATTCTGAATGTTGACTTTTGTGATTCATGTGGATTCAAAGCACTGCTGAATGATCTGAAAGTGGGTGTCTGCTGTTTTGAGCAAAGGCAAAAGTTTCTCTTGTTTGATATGCATGGCTTTTGAGATTAGTTTTTGCAACTAGGGTAATGATTTACATGTGCTGTTTGGACTATTCCTTTGGAGCAACGTCCCTTTAGAAACTGAGGGTAATAAACATTACTGCAGTGACATATGCTGATAGAAAAAACACATCTCATGACAAAGCTCTTTTTTGCATTTTTGTTCACACGCCTCTGTGTGGTTAATACATTATTAATGATTGAGGAGTACACTTTCAGTTTCCACAAAAATTCACTTAAAATGCTGTAAAGTTACATTTTTGAAAACCCCCGCTTGCCACTATATCCCATTATTTCAGCTACAACGGAAAAGTGGAGGTGGAATGAAAAAATTGTATTTTATAGTATAACTTACTAATTATAAAGGGATACCCTTCACTTGGTTTAAATCAGTTGGTTATTCTTTTGTCAAAAATCTTGTCTTTGAAATAATAGTATCTCTTAAAGTCCAAAATTCTTTAAAATTTTTTATTTATTTAAATTCCCAGATGGAATCCATAATCCAACCAATGTGTTTATTGTGGCAGAGAAATTGCATTTGCAAATATCTTCAGTGTGAACACACTTTTGGTGGCTTGCTGTATGAGGAATTGAGCCTAAATTGAGATACACAATTAACTTCTATTTGACTCCTGTAGTGCTCTGTACAATTGTCTAATGGAAAAGCAGTCAAAGATTCAAGGAAAACGGCAAGCTTGTTCAACCCAAGAGCATGACATGCAGGCGGGCAGGTTAATTGCTACTGAAGTAAATGAAACAGGCCAGGGTTGAAACCAGCAAGGCAATGAGAACTGGCAAACAGAGAGGAGTTGGGAATCATCAATCAGCAGGTCAGGCAGCCAGAACAGCTGGAATGCTAGAGTGGGCGCAAACAAGACAATTTGTCAGGGGGTGAGATACTATATACTGTTAGGATGATTAAGGAAATGGAAAGCAAGTGAGTACGTGGATGGGCAAAGTTAGATGATGGAAATGGCGAGGTAGGGATTACTGCAGGACACGAGAGAGTGGCAATATATAGAGAGTTAATGTATAGCAGTGTATGGTATGAATACTAAGAGTTGGCTACAGTTGTGACAGTCTCTCTGTGTAGAGAAAATCCAGTTTTCTTTGTTGTCACTGGCAATATCATGAATGCTTTATACTACACTAAATCAAAAATAAATACATTTGATGCCTCTTTCTCCCTTGTTTGTGTAAAATGTGGTATACACAAGGAGACAATATTCTGGGAATGTGAGAAGGTTTTTCCCTCTCCCTCTTGCTGCTGCTGCCAGCTGACCACACACAACTGATAATCATCCTACAGTCACCTCCCGTTGCTCACAACTGCCCCCCATCTACAATCAAGATCAGTATTTCAACCCCCGGCTCTTCAAACCACCTTCACTTAATCATTGCTCCAGTCACCCTTTATCACCTTTACTTCTGGTTTCCATCTCTGGTCAGCTCACGGCACCCTGCTTCTGCCTTCCTCTGTCTCCTCTCCCATCTCCTCCTCGGTCCCGGCTCCCCCACGCTTCACCAAATATCTTTGCCCCCGAGAATCCCCATTGTCCAGTCAGTTATTCCCTGTCCCTGTCCCCAACCCCTGCCTCCCCAGTTCCCTTCTCCCCTCACCTAAAATAAACAAGTTAACATTGGTGAGCCTTGGATTTGAGTCTGCGCTGTCACCCAGTGTAACAAATACCCCATTGGATGGATGGTCCTTTTCTCCTCTTTGGTATATAAAAAAATGATTTAAAGTATTAGAAGGACACAGAGGCTCCATCACTACAGCAATGGAATGGATTATTTAAGTACTGTAGAATAATCAATGTCTGAACAACAAGGTGTGGAGGACGTACAGCGGCATGAGAAAGTTTACACACCCATGCTAAAGTTGATTAAAAAGAATAAAAAAACATCTTTTGAAATTGATCTTAATGACTTAATTCAAACAAATTTTTAAATCCAATCTTTTAAAGGACACCAATTTTCTTTGTGAATGAATAATGTTTTGTAAATAAATAACCTCCTTAAAATACAGAGGGCATGAGTATACACTCCCCTATGTTAAATTCCCATCGAGGCAGGCACATTTTTATTTTCATTATTAAAAGCCAGTTGTTTCATGGATCCAGGGTACTATGCATCCTGACAAAGTTCCATTGGCCTTTACAATTAAAATAGCCCCACATCATCACATACCCTTCACCATACATAGTGATTGGCATGGTGTTGTTTCAGTTAGACTAATAGCTGGTTTGATTTGCATTGAGAGATGATCCTATGGAAAGTTCCCCATCTCTAGATATGGTGAATGGTATGTGAGGATATGGGGCTACTTTAATTCCAAAGGCCAAGGGAACTTCATCGGACTGATCTTTTGTGTGTGTGTGTGTGTGTGTGTGTGTGTGTGTGTGTGTGTGTGTGTGTGTGTGTGTGTGTGTGTGTGTGTGTGTGTGTGTGTGTGTAAAAGTATGTGTGGAGGTGTATATGTTAAAGCATGAGTATGAGCATGAACGAGTGTGGTTTAAGATTCTGGGGAGTAGAGGAATACTGTTGCTAGTGACGTTACACAATATGCTGGTATATGTATTACTTCTTGATGGACATAATAAAAACATTTGTAAAAATATATCAAATGCTTGGTCCTGTCTTTCTTGTGGAACATCAAAAGGGTCCCATTTATAAACAGTGTGTCAATTATTTTCTTCTATAGGTTCTATCTGCATACCCTGATGAGCCAGATGGTTTCTACCTGGCAGGTGATTGGATGAACCATCTGTCTCACGTCCGCTAGTGTTGTTCATGGGAATCCAGCTGAAGTGCAAGGTAACTACAAAACTCCTATTTTTCCTCATGAAAGAACAAAACACTAAGTAGTGCCAGTAAATGAAATGCATGGTCATCAAATATATTCTGTATTAGCCCTGTCTCACATTGCCAGACCTTTCTGCACTGCAAAGGAGGGTCTGGTTGGTCCACACAGCATTTGGGATGGGAGAAGAAAAAACGTGCTCTGGTTAGTTGGCATTTCTTTAAATCTTTTTTGTCCTGGGCGATGCTGGACAAAGCCAAGGTGCCGCTGCAAAATAGCCTCAGGAAGGAACTTGTTTTGGTGGAACGTGTACTTTCAAAAGTTGTTTTAGTCGTGGAACAAAAAACTCAGATTGGACAGATAGTCTAGGTAGCTGTCCGGATTTGCCCTGCAGAGATCTGAGGAGCACTTAACCATAGTCCTCAGAAATCCACAGTAGTTAAAAATTCCAACACAAAGATGGGCGTAGAGGGCAGCCGCCCGGCGCGGTATTTTTTCATGACACATATATCAACTCATGTGACAACCATTGAAAGGATAAAGACCCATATTATATCCGACACAAAGAATAATTAATTTTAAGGGCTTTGGGGTGTCATTATTGGCAAGAGACTGGAATTGTCATAATGTTGGTTAAGGATGATTACAGATAATGATATGACCTTGACCTACTGTAATGGTTTTGTCATTATGTCAAGTTTCATGATTTCTGTTTGTTTTCATGGACTTTTATTTTTATAACAACGGTTTATCTTCATTAACTTCACTTGCCTTCCATCATTTGTCTGCTTTTCCGCCTTTGTGAAGACCGTCCCCACCCCTACATTACTTCACCTGTTTGTCTCCAGTCCCCATGCTTAAATACTCATCATTCCCATTTATCTGTGCTACATTGTAATTGTATGTAAGTCACTCTTTCCAGCGTTTATTCCTAGTGTTTGTTTTCCCAGTGTTTATCCTATTTTTGCCTGCCACTTCTGTCCCTTTGCCTGCATTGTTCTCTGAACAATAAACCACTTACCTGTGATTCCTTGTCTGAGTTGTGCATTTTAGTCCGCTAATGTACCGTGACACCCACCTCCTCATTGGAATGTAGCAGGTTGAAGGTGAAACGTTGATTGAATTGGTGATTGCAGCTGAGACTGAGGCTACAACCACACTGCTACGTTTTCATTTTCAAACAACAGCAGTTTTGAAACAAAAGCTATCTCTTTCTACCCAAGCGTTTGGGCTCTGTATCAGAAATTATATCACATGACCTAATGTTACTTTGTGGTTACATCATCCTGGATGCATACGTTGAAAATACTTGGGAACAACAAGGGGGAAAAGTAAGATCCAGGATGGATTTGCTTGGACCAATGACTAGATGTCCCTTCCTGACCCACTGGCCTTTTCAAAGATTTTGTATTTCCAAATGTCTCTGTTTAGGGGCTCAGAAAAGCCAGAGTAGTAGAAACGTGAGTGTGAGACATAAACGTGGCAAAGCTTTCTTGTTTTTAAACTTAAACGGTGATAGTGTAGATGTAGCCTGATTTGATGGACACGTCTCCTCTATTTTCAGACTACAGAAATGTAAAATACAAAATGCAGTCCTCAATTTCTTTCCCATACTGATTTTCCTCCGTATGTCTTTAACCTACTTTTGTATTATTACGCTGTATTAACCATAACTACAGGCAGGCACAACAGGAAACCATGGATGACAATTTTTGTAACCAACCCATTAAGATAATGTTTGCTCAATTACAGTAGCTATCAAGCTGCTGCTTATAAAATCTGATAGCGCGTAATATCATCTGACTAAATAGACGGTAACCAGCTAGAAATATAAAGTAGCACTTTGTCTACCTGTGTCAGATATTGAGGACCTATGTGTTACAAAGACTTACAATGGTATGGTCTTATTATTCCACTGTACTGCTGTGCATGAATAAAACCCCTTGATACTTTGGGTTTTCACTCAAGGTGTCTATATCTTGACAAAAATAAATTTGGGCCAACACAGCTGAAGTCAGACTCATAATAATTACATGGTTTAATGGACCGGATTTCCCTCATGTTGCATTAATCTAGATTCTGTGTAGGGGGCTGGAACTGTTGCATCTCAGGCGGGGCTGGAGATTACACCTGACTCAGACTGTGCATTCACAATCTGCAGATTTAGGCTATATCTAAACATGTAATAGCTACCACCGCTATATCCGTCAAGGTTAAGGGTCACTAATTGCATCTTTCCAATAAATGGATTTCTATAAGACCTAAGAATTCTGATCATAATGACAGAACTGAAAAAATAATGAGAAAAAAAGTCATGCATTTAATTACAACCACATGGCTCTAAACTTAGATTCTCGAAAGAAAGACTGCAGTGAAACCATTGTTATTACGCCAAAAAAGGATCTTTTCTCAGATTTCCTTATAATCCATTCATCCATTCATCGTCATCCTGTCATCCAGGGTTGGGTAGCAGCTCCACCTGGGGACCCCAATCTTCCCATTTCACCAAGCCACATTAACCAACTCCGACTAGGGGATTCCAAAGTGTTCCCAGGCCAGGCGGGAGATATAATCTCTCCACCTAGTCCTGGGTCTTCCCCGAGGCCTCCTCCCAGCTGGACGTGCCTGAATAACTTTCCTAGGGAGGAACCCAGAAGGCATTCTCACCAGATGCCCAAACCAGCTCAACTGGCTTCTGTTGACACAAAGGAACGAGTTCCTCAGGGATGACTGTGTTTTTCACCCAATCTCTAAGGGAGTTGCCCGCCGCCCTCCTGAAGAAACCCATTTTGGCAGCTTATACCCTGGATCTTGTTTTTCAGTCATGACCCAGCCTTCATGGCCATAGGGGGTAGGAACAAAAAATACTTTGGAACCACTTTGATTCCAGTTTACCCCTTTTTAATCTCTATGTTTGCAGTTCTTTGTATCCAATTTTCAGCCACCCACAATGGGCTGTATTGTCAAAATAAAGATTAAGACATTTGCTTTTACCCTTAGGTAATATCTCATTGGCTGAATCTGGGAACAGGCTAGATGTGATTTGAAAGCCTCTGGTTCTCTAGCTAGTGTTTAGTGCTTGACCTTTTCCCCTGCATATACAGTATATGCATATACGACTGGAGTTTCCTCCAGGTAACTTCTATTTAACCTTGTCTCTTTACTGAACAGGAGACTATATGTTCTTCATTCACTGTTAAACAGAGCGATAATCTCAGTGATCACAAGATTTGCAGCAGAGCTGTTTTTGTGTGATGTGTGTTAGTGACAAAGAGAAGCCTTATTGCTATAATGTGCTTGTGTTGGTTTGGGAAAAAACACAAGCAACTCAAGTTCAACAACCACAGTTCTTGCCATCTCCATGAGTAGAACAGTTGCATTATCAGTCCACATCTCTGGGTTTTAATTTCTGTAATCTCTCAAACCATACGCAGACAGACAGTATATCTAACGGTTTGATCCCACACCAAACTGTCTAAAATCTGCTATTTTAGAATAACTGTTTTCAGGATACCGCCTGATGCAGTTATAGTCTGGGTATATGCACTGTGTTGTTCAGTCCAGTCAACAAAAAAATTGGCGATTGTTTTTCATGGTTATGTGTGATGCTGTTTTAAACTGTAGGCAGCATACAACCTGCAGCATTACACCTAAAATGCTGGAAACAAATGCTGAAGCATTGTAATCAATTCCAGCATTTTTATTTAATGAGTAAACTAAATGGTAAATGTAATCACAATACAAATAATTGCATTCTCACATTTTGTGAAACCAAAGAACCAAAATAAGTCCCGTCAGCATTCGCAGTATATTTGTCTCTCTAATTCTCTTGTGTGCAGTGTGTTTCAGTTCAACAGTCAACACACAACCCTCCACCTGAGTGATCGTGCACACCCACACCAACCTATAGAAAATTTAGAAACGCACGTGTTTTGTTCAAATGAGTTTTATTTTGTATTTTAACGTTGAATAACATAGGCTATGGCGGTTCTAGTGTGCATAAATGAATCAACAAAATAATAATTGAGGAAACAAAACAAATAGGAAACAAAATCAATTAAGAAATACATTTGGAGACAAACTAATATTTTATCCACAGGACCTGAAACGTCTGTTTTTGAAATGTATAAATACATTTATATGAAATCCCTACTACATTTTATATGTTAGTCTCACCTCAAAACGTAAATAATCCTCTGTAGATAAACTGCAATTTGGCCTATTTCATGTCAAAATGATAATCACAGGAATATAATGATACTCAGTAGCGGTCAAAGAGTTTAATCAACGTCATTCATCTTCTAGTACGCCAGATTTGGTCCTCAATAGATAATTATTGTAACATGGTTACTCTTGTCTTTCTTTCCTCATATATTTTTCTTCTTCTTTATTACATTTAATCATTTATGCATCTCCTGATAAATCAGGTATGGGTCTCTGTACAAGTTCAAATGAAATGTGTGTGTACAGTTAGCCTCATGCCATATTCACCTGAAATCTCTCTTTCTGCACTAAAAGCATGTTTTTAAATGTACATATTAACAAGCGTACAGTTTCCCAAGGGATGGCTAATCAATGGAGTGATTGCTTAAAGATTAGTTCCACAGCCAGAAGAGCTCAGCTTGTCAGGTTTAAGGAAAAATCAAAGAAAACGTAGGCAGTTGGCTTCCTTAATCCAAAAATTCCATGATCATTGTGGTGTCAGGCGTAGCATATTATTCTTAAGCCCACGCTTACCTCGCTATGCAGATATTACGGTTTGTGTGTTCACGTGCATGTGCAAAGACCGGAAATTGAGTTGCAAGAGGAGCACATTTGGCTTCCACCAGACATAAGCTTCTGTTCGGTACAAAAAATCATCTGGTAGAAAAATACACCTAAACAGTGATTCCAGACTTTTTAAAAACAAAAAATGTGTTAAGATGTCCCACAATGGTAACAATACCTTTCATACATGAACACTTTTTAAACATGTATATAAAATATGTGTGTGTATGTATGTGTATATATAAAAAAGTGATCAACAGCTGTGCTTTAATTTTCTCAAAACCAGCAGCCAGCACAGCATGCACGCAGCTTTTACAGAGGAGGGCTGTTTTGATGAGCTATAAATGTCTAACTGGTGGGCTCATGTTTGTACAACCTGCTCATTGCCAGGCATAAACCTTTTAAAATAAGAATAAATTTAGATTAAAAAGAAAAGACAATGTTCTTCAAAGCAAAGAAGAAAGGTACATTAAACAGAATTGGTGAAGTATACGGATTGTTAATTCATTTATTATCAGAATTTTATATTTCTTATTTATCTGCCATCTGGGAAAATTTACTTCAAACCACAGAAAGAAAGAAAAAACTACACCCTGAGCATGACTAACTTGATGGAATTTAAAAAAGTCAAAACTAAGCTTGGAGGCTTGTTGTTAAATGACTGACAATCTGGGGAAATAATTATTTCTTCAGAATTAGATAAAGGAAAAGATAGTTACAAAACTCTCATATCACTCTCAAGTTACTCACTTCTAGGTTTGGAGCCAGAGCTAGGAGGGGATTAGCCTTGCTCAGCAGAAGGGCTCAGTTTTCAAACATGTCCTGTTTGTTCCAAGACTCTTTTGTTCTACACACAAACAGAAATGTGTTTTAAATAGAGAAGTGTCAATATCATTTTTCTTTTTTATGCATGAAAAACTGAATACATACACTGTTTATAGATATATGGGGAACCTACTGTTTTAGTGCTTTTAGACCTCACAGCAGCGTTTGACACAGTGGACCATGCAGTCCTCCTCTCCTGCCTAGATCATTAGATCGGCATCCGAGGCTCGGCACTTAAATGGTTTATGCCTCCTGCTTGGCAAAGAGGAGCTTTTCTAATCTATTTGTTCAGGCTGTCTTTTAATACCTAGTATTGGTGTGACAATTTCACTCTACTGTTTCTTTTTGACCTTTTCTGATTTTACTGTGAGATATGCTTCATAGATTTTATTGTACGGTGTATTGTTTTGTCCTTCATTCCTGATGTAAAGCCCTTTGGATACCTGCTCGTTGCTGTAAAGTGCTATATAAATACATTTTGATGGATTTATCGATTATCATGTGGAGGCTCTGGGGTTGGAATTTTTTTTTAACATTAAACTTAATTTTCTGCATTTTGATGAATTTTTACGCATCTATTTCTATCTTTTTCTGAATCAATATGACTGAAATATCTTTATTTGAAGGGAAACATTACCATCCAAATATAAAAACATAACGATATGCATTGCTCCTAGGCATTCTGTATTGCTTTGTATTTATGCTTATTTAGATCAATTTTCCATGTAATTATATCTGAGTCAGCACACATGTAGCTCAGGCATAATTTACTCTCCTTTTGCATCTTTTGGCGGTGATGTAACCTCGTTAAATGTGCATATGACAATTGTTTACCGCTGTGACACAAAATTTTAATAATAAACCCCTGGACTGATTTCTGCTCATGTCCAAAACATAACTGGGTTCTCTGAGGTTTGTAGCAGCCGTGATATTTTGTGAAAAATAAAGTTAATAAAGTCACTATATTTCAGAAAATAATCTTCCTGCACCAAACAATTAGGATGCATAAAGTCAAAAAATCTTATTTGTTTACCAACATAAGGGAAGGGAGTCCATCTTGGAATCACAAGATTCCTCTACAGTATATCCCTGCTTCTTCCCACTGTTTGACACAAAGGGTTTGGGAAACAAATACAACAGGGAGTAATAGATTGTGTAGTGCAACAATAGGGTCAAAACCCAAGGTTGTTATAGTTGCTTTTATTGTTGCGAGAGGATTAACGGGTGTTAGTGTGGGTCTAACTGAATCGCATGCTAATGAGCACATGAACCACCTGAGAGTGTAGGCATTATGGGTGTCCCTCGCGGGTAAAAATTACACTAAAATTGAATTCCACAAAATAAGTGGAGTGGAAAACAATAAGTCTGCAGCCCAGTAGACAGGGGGGGGGGGGTTTGGGTGGCCACCTCACTGCCAAAGGTCCATATTTTAAGCCTGGTTTTTGTTGTTGAAATAAAAAAAGTGTATTTTTAAATAATGATCCCCCCCATAAAAATGACCTAAACCAAACTGATGCCCAAATCTTGTTTAAAGCATCATGGACTAAATGTGGCTGCTGAACGCTTTCTATTTCTCCATGTCGGTATTTGTAAAAGATGCAATGCACTAGATCTCTGTTCCCATATTCCCTTAACATGCTCCCAGGTTGCAGAGCCAGAGACTATTTGTGTAGCAAACGTTGTAGAATCTACTCACTAATGGCATAAAAACATACCCAAGGTGCTCCTTTAGCCCTGTGCGGGAATAAGATAGAGCACCTAAGCACCTTTAGCATCCACCAAAGAGAATCGATGTTGTGCTCCCGCCAGCTTCACTCGATTTTAGAGTTGGTTTGAAGTTATTGCATAAGAAGCTCAGTTATGTTCCCATTTTCCATACAGCAAGCTAATATTTTGAGCTGAAATGACGTGTAAAACAATCTCTGTTGCATAAATGGGAGGATTTATGCAACAGAGATCTCCTTATTGAGCGGAGACAACCTTTCATAAATTGGATATACCTCTACACATCTTTCTTTATTCCAATTTTGTATTATATTTGTTAATAAATTCTATTAATAAATGTATTGATCTTTCATACGTCTTAATATGTCTAATTGCACATGTTTTACCAGAGGTGGATTCACAGAACACACAAGTTCCTTATTTAATTTTCATTCAGTATGTCTGCAGTTAATTAACTTTCATCAAGGCTGTTTTACCAAATATTAGCTCTTATTTTGAAACCAAAATCTTCATTTCATGCGTAAGTAAAAATGTTGTGCTTTTTATTTTGGTATATTTACTTTCAATACTTTACTTGGAAAATTATTAACTTTTAATTTGATGAATGAATACATGATAGGTGAAATGTGTTACTAATATTATTATTACCAGCAGTAGCAACAATGATGGAAATACTTTTCCATCTGCAAGACTCCAAAATGCCCCTTGGTGATACCGCTTTTAGTCTAGAAGCCCCATATTATCAGATGGAAGAATTCAGTGACCCCCTGAGGTGCAACCCCCATTTTCTGCTCAAGCAATCCCGTCGTTCACCACACCTAATTTCTTCTCTTGGGCATCAGCTCTGCAAGGACACGGACTTTCCATTAGCTCCAGAGCTAACACGGTTGTCAGGTTTCTGCATTGCTACCTTGCTACTTGTCTTGCTTTGATAGACCATCCACACGCTGTGGACCAGAGGAGGGTCTGGCTAGTCCATTCAGCATTACAGGAGGGGAGAAAAACATGCTCTGGTTTATTGGCATTTCTATAACCATTCAAAATCGTCTCGGGCGGCGCTAAGCTCCGCACGGAGCCACTGTTAAATAGGTTTGCTCCCTGCAGGGATCTGAGGAGCAGTTAACCATATACCTCATAAATCCATTGGAGTTTAGAATTCCAACACGAAGAAGTGCTAGTTTACACAAACCACAGTAATCTAACAGGGCACATTGACTGCTGGCTGAGTTATCATTCCCTCTCCAATATTTAAAACTGATCAACTGACAACATTTTGTCCATATCTTGTAGGCCAGCTTTTATGGAACAACAGCACCCCTACCATTGCATCTCCCAATGCTGTTTCACAATAACAGATTCTTGCTGGTCTGCGGGTGGAGCTGGTACTAGCAGGAAATGTTCAGTTTGAGGTTGCACTAGAATAACACACAATATACAGCAGTGGCACCAAGATGTTGAAAATTAATCAATTTTATGATGTGTCAACATTGTGGTTAAGGTTTGGTTAGTTTAAGGTACAAAGCTGACTTGGTTGGGATGAGGGACAGCCTCCTTTGCTGTGGTTACTGAAAACATTTTGGCCTCTCTGTTGGAAACAGGAAAGAAACAGCGATCTTCTGTCTTACTCAATGATTAGTCTCGCAGTGCCAGACCTTCCTCCACAGTGTTGCATGGGAGGGTCTGGCTAGTGAGAATAGCATTCCAAGATGGGAGAGAAACATGCTCTGATTTATTGGTGTTTCTTTAAATCAATCACAATCTTCATGTTCTAAACGTTCTGCTTAATAGCCTCTGGAAGGAACTTAGTCCATTGTCCTCATGAATTGGCTGAAAACAACAATTTTAAGGTAGGTGACATCCCGCCGAAAATAAGGACATACACATATTTCCGGCGAAACCACCTGACCACCTTCCAATATGGACTTTGTCACTCTAAAACAACTTCACCTCACTTTACATTTTGCTCCTGTCATAGTCACAAGCCCATAAATAAACCTAATTTTGGGCCACTTGCTGAAACATCTGATGTTGTTGTTCTTGTAAGAAAAGCCTTTTTTTATATATTTTTAGGAGAGCAATCAGTTTACAATAGGTCTTATAGGAGCGGAACAAAACTCCAAACCCCAGGGGCACAGTTACAAGATACTAATGGTTCTGTATGCTGTGACGTTTCTACACTGAATTGCACCAAGGGCAAGGTTACATTTTGCTTTAAAAGTTCATTCATTTATTCATTCAGGAGTTGAACTGGCATCTCTCCAGCTACCAGTCCACACTCCGTACTTTGGTCCCAACGGGGACTTGAACCAGCAATTTCTCCTTATTTCATATGCATTCATGGGATCATACAAATACCAAGAAGATTGGATAAGGATGGGTGAATGTGCATTCTGCTGGTTTGCTGGATTTATCAAGGTTCATGCAATTTTAGAGGGTCAGTTTTGCACGGAAAAATATGTGGGTCTAACCCCTGTCGGCAAATTTGCATTGGTACATAAAAGGCTGTTTGTGTTGGAAAAAAGAAAATTGAACATCAATAAAAATCATCATGAGAGCAAAACAAAGGGTGAGTGGATCACACAGAAAGCATAAGCAGGAAATCTGCTCTACATTAGTTCAAATATGAAATAACAGCTGTTTGGGAAGGAGGAGAGAGTAGTATTAAGACAAAAAGTGAGTATTTTATACCACCAAAACAGAGGGTTAAGAGTTGTGGCTTTCGGGTCATCAAGGATGAGCTTAGCCTGCTGCTGTGCTCCTGTGGCTTTACATTTTTTATTAGCAATCTTTTCACATCTTTTTGTTTCTTTTTAGCTCTGTGGAGACTGAAATATTTCCGGTTTGCTATGTGACAGATAGAGATAGAGATACTTTATTTATCCCAAAGGAAATGAAGGTGTCCAGCTATACACAACAGCTTACACACTATTTATATATTACGGTAAACTATTTGTATATTACGGTAAAGTTTGAAAGAAGCATATTTAAAGGAGTCTATCAAATGTAAGAGAAAAGGAGAAAGGTCAGTAAAAGAGACTGTCAGTGCAAATTCTATATCTACTCAGGTGCAACAGGCAACACAATATCAAATATATACTTAACATTACTTAACTTTACATAGACACTAGTCAAAGACTTGAAAGAAGTTTAAGTCAAAGTTAATAAGTTAAACACTGTCCATACAGACAAAACACAGCGTGGTGTATTGATCATACAGGCAAGCTAGCAAAAGTCAGCAAGGGAGTCAAACAGTGACATTCAGTCCAGTCAAGGGGAGATATCGTGTATGTATATATAACATCACCCAGATGAGGGCATGGTACCAAGGGCAGTGTGCCAAGTGGTGTGCATGGGGTGGCAGTCATTGTCCATTAAAGAGAGCAGTCTGCTTAGGGTCCTCTTATCTGCAACTGATGTCAGCGGCTGCAGCTCCATGCCCACCACGGAGCCAGCTTTTCTCACCAGCCTATCCAGACGTCCAGCATCCCTCTTCCTAGTGCTGCCTCCCCAACTTACCACAGCATAGAAGAGGGCACTGGCCATGGTGGACTGGTAGACATAACCAGGAATTTGCTGCAGACATTGAAGGACCCAAGCTTCCCAAGGAAATAGTCTACTCTGCCCTTTCTTGAAAAGTGCATTCTAGTTGTGCATCACAGCTGTAGATTAGATTAGATTCAACTTAATTGTCATTACACAGGTACAGGTACAAGGCAAAGAACTGCAGTTTAGGTCTAACCAGAAGTGCAATAGCAGTAAGTGTAGGATATACAATGGTTTCATAACCATTATATACTCCCCCTCCTGTCCATTCTTGATACACCCTACAATTGCAGTGTTGTCAGAAAACCTCTGCTATATGGGACGACTCAGAGTTGTACTTCCGAAGTCTGTGGTGTACAAGCTGAACAGTACAGGAGAAAGAACAGTTCCTTGTGGCAACCCTGTGCTGCTACCCACAGCCTCAGATGTGAGGTCCCCCAGTCAACAAACTGTGGCCATTCAGTGAGGTAATCTTTGATCTAGGTCACCAGGCTTGGGTCCACCCTCATCTGCAGTAGTTCGTCTCTCAGCAGGAGGGGCTGAATGGTGTTGAAAGCACTGGAGAAATCAAAGAACGTGATTCTCACAGCACTATCTCCTTTGTCCAAGTGAGCGTACACCCTGTGAAGTAGATATAGAACGGCTTCCTACACTCCCACCTTCTCCTGGTAAGCAAACTCCAGGCGGTCACGTGTATGGCAAACCTGAGGTCTTAAGAGGTGGCGCAGCCATTCAAGGGTCTTCATTAAGTGTGAGGTGAGGGAAACAGGCCTAAAGTCATTAAGTTCCTTAGGGTGTACCTTTTTGGGAACTGGTATCTGGCATGTTGTTTTCCACAGTGAGGGCACCTTACACAGTTGCAGACTCCAATCGAAAAGCTGTTGGAGTGGCTCCCCTAGCACTTAAGCAATCTAGAGCCTTCTAAGCTCTCTTCTGATCTGGTCTGCACTGAAAGTGGGGGGTATAATAATAGAAAGATTAAGCTGGTTGGCTCAGACCATATCCCCATCTGCCTTGCCACTCTTTCCCCCACATCCAGGGATGTTACGTAATCCCTGCCAGACCTCTTTCTTTCACAGTGCAACAGTCTTTAGAAGACAGTATAGCAGGTTGATTGGTTTCTATGCTTTTACTCATGCTCACTCTCTGGACCAACCAGGAAGTAACTGAATGTTATATAGGTGGGGGGGTTGCCCTCTTGACACTCACTACTCTTTGTTGCCAGAGCCACATTTCCACTCTGGGTCCCATGACGAGGATACAGGAATTCGACAGGCAACGCAGTGTTGCTAATTTATTTGCTCCCTAGAGGCCTCATTTGTGTAAGGATGGGCATCACAGCATTCTCTTTTGCAGTGTCTCCCTGTCATAAACCAGACTCCTCATGTAACGGGACCGGGTTGAGTTTTGCTGCTGGTTGGTTTGGCAACACTTTTCTTCTCTTGGGTATTCTCCTGGCAGTGTTTAAGTAACCGGCCGTTCTATTGTAGGCACCATGTAGCTGTACTATTGGCACTATAAGTGGTGTATTGTACTGACGGGTATGTCTGCCAGTTGACATCTCATATATTTTGATTAATCATAAACTAATATTGAATTTGGTTTGTTTGTGTACGCCGGGGTTGTAAACTGCTTTGCTGGCACTGGTATTTTGACTAGCCCCTCCCTTCCTCACCACGGTGCTGTTTTGTCTCAACCGACTTCTGTTTCAACGGGTTATTTGCAAGAACTCACTCCAGACTTTGAATGCCTCCATGTGCTTTGCAGCACCAGGATCTGTTGCCCAACTGGGTGCCCTACTGGGCTGTTGTAGTTGAGTGATTGTGACACGGCGATAGTATGGCCTTTCTTTGGCCTGCCCTTGTTTATTAAAAATGTGTGTGGAGATTTGGGGTCTACATTTATGGGATTCTTTGTTAAAATTGAGATTTATCAATTTTGATTAATTTCTATTTATTTTTGTTTAAGTTCTGACAAAGACTTTTGGCTTTAGGCAGCTATTAGTTACTTTTGGCTGCCTAGATTTGCCTTAGATTGAAGTTGTTTCTTTTCATTTATTTTTGGTTTATTGAATTATTTCCCCCCCAATAATAGTCTTCTTTCTCCCACAGTTGCTGAGTGCCGAAGGTGATGGTGTCTCCCTCAAGTGTGCTGTGTTTTCCCCCTTTGGTTTATTTTGAGTTTTTGTTCGTGTGTGCGAGTGTTCATGGGTGATTGGGGTGATCCGTCCCTGAGATCTCACACCCTTTGACCCCGTCCCTCCACTGGTAAGACCTCAGCTCGGATCCTTCCTCCTTTTTCACCTTTTGTGCGCATGATATTTTAGTGCTATTTTACACTTAAGGTTGTTTTTTTTGTAATTGTGTAAATAAAATAATTGTTCTCAACGGAACTCTCTGTTTAAGTCAAACCTGTGTGCTTTCTGTATTTCAGTGATTTAACTATCGAGCTAGCCAAATCCTTTTCTCGGGGTGAAATTTCCTTGGGTCTGGGCGAAGAGTCTCACTCGCTGCAGTCGGTTTACAAACATTTAAAACACACGTCACACATCCATAGTGACTTTTTTCCAAGTCAAGTAATATTTATTTTTCAGTCTGATTGTAGTTCTTTAAGTCAGAGTTAAGGGTGTAATCTGTGTTTCCCTCAGCTCCGTTGCCGATGCATTCTGAAAAATGTTGTTCAACCAAAACTACAATATTTCCCTAACATAAACCAAAGTGCTTTTGTTCCTACACTTAACCAAATGCAGACTTTGGCTTTGAACCCCAGTCTCCAGTGTTTAGTATGCCCACCATCCAACCCGACCACATTCCTCTAACTTCTGTGTATTAAACTTTGTTGGATGGCCTTTTCCCTTAAAATGTAAATGGTAAATCAAAATAGAAGTTTATGAACAGAGTATCTAGAGGACACTGTTAATATTGCATATATCCTTAAAACTGCCCTGTTATGTTTATCCAGTTCACAAAATGAACAACCCCTTTTTACAGCATGAGTTTTTGAGCCAGCTGGTCTGTATCTGGAACACAAATAGCTAACATTTAAATTGAATTGATTTCATTTACACTTGTGTGTGTGTATTTAGATAAGGAATACTATTCCCTGCCAATGCAGCAGAATAAATTGAGTAGCCAATGTTAATGACATTAAATGGTGTGTTTGTGTGTTTGTGTTTGTGTGTGTGTGCGCGTGCTTGTGGCTGGCTGACAGAGGACTGCAAGAGAAAGGAGATTGCATGCCGGAAGGAGAGACAGAGAGGGAGGGGGAGGGAGTGTTAGAGACTGAGTAAAATGATTCTGAAACGTGAATGGGAAACACCTCTATTTTTAGCAAATCTCCTCAGAGTACAACACAGAAGCATGAGCTGAATGATTTTGAGAGTGAATGTAAGGGGGGAGGCTGGGTGCTGCATGGTTCATTTGCAAACAGAACACACAAAGTCTTTGTGTGGTAAAAAAAACATCAGTTGTGGCAGGTTTAGGTCACGTGTGAAGCAAAAAGGTGTGTGTGTGTGTGTGTGTGAGTGTGACAGAGCTGGTTTTTTGTTTACATCTATGACAGTGACAGAGTCGGTGTGTTGCTCTGCTGTGAAATATCCTGAAATGGCTTGCCTTAAGGGGATTGTGAAAGTATGAAGCAAAACGTGACTGTGTAGTCAGTGCTTCACGACTGAATGGAGGGGAGAGATGGAGAAGGATTTGAATGAGAGGGAAGGTAAAAAAAGAATGGGGGGAGAAATGAGTTGGATGTAATAGAAGGGAGGGGGAGGAGGAGAAAAACAGCACACCAAAATAAATTAGACAAGGACCAAAGGAAAAAATTTGATTCATTCAAGGAAGATAGAGCAACGAACTGCAGAGGTTTAGTCTGACACGTGCAGCTTTTTTTTTCTTCTTTTTTTTTTTTTTAATCTGTCAGTTTCCGTAGCACCATTGTGGCTAAAAATAACAAGGTGCATATAAATAGACACTGCAGACATACCAAGCAGACTTCAATACACTCAGATTTTTTAGAGAGAAAGATAGAGAAAAATCTGTATTTTCTCTAAAGGGCAGAATGGCCCCAGGATATCAAGTGTATCTATTTATAATATAATCTACCTTTAATAAAAAGACATTTCAGGGTTTAATCCCATGTTTTCTTTTAGACTCCTGCATACCACAACACCATCACTGATGCCAGGTGTGTGAAGTTATGTAACCTTAGGGTGAACAATATTATGTTTACAGGGCTTGTTTAAATTGCTTTTGGATTTGACGTTCCATTTCCTAGGTTTTATTGGTTCTAGGAAGGGCAGCACATGGTAAGCATTCGTTTCTGATAGGATTTAATAGAATAGAAGAAACGGTTACTACACCAATGCTAAAATGTATTGTTAAAAGTTCAATTTGTTAAAATTGTTTAAATGTAGTTTCCTGGACGAGCCCCTACTTTTCACAACAAAGAGGGAGATGACACCATGTCTAAGTTTTAAACAGGATTTTATTAAATTCCGGTTCAAACACATAATTTCAATTTAAATAATTTAATTTAAATAACTGACCTGAAGGACATTTCCAAATGTTGGTTATACATCCGGCGGCAGGCCAACATGCAGGACGCACAGTGCACTGTATGGAGCGGACCAACCCGGACTCCTTAGTCATTGTCCTTGGTGACTTTAATAAAGGAAACATCACTCGCACGACTCACTAAATACAGACAAAATATTAAATGCCCGACCAGAGAGGAAAACATTCTGGATCACTGTTACACCACAGTCAGGGGTACTTATACCGTCATCCCCCATGCTGAACTGGTCCTCTCTGACCACATCATGGTCCACCTGATCCCTGCATACAGGCAGAAACTATAACTCTGCAAACCTGTAATGAGGACATCAAAGAATTTGACACATGAGGAAGTGGAGGATCTCCAGACTGACTGGGATGTGTTCAGGACTGCTACCAACAGTCTAGATTAGTACATCAGCTTCTGTGAAGACTGCTGTGTTCCATCATGCACCAGGGTGAGTTACATAGGCGGGGCCAGGGAGGGGCTTGGATTCCCATAGCACAACCTCAGTATATTAACTCACTAAAGATATGAAACACGTTACATGATTGTTACCATGTGTGCAACTATGAATACAGTGTGTATGTTTTTGTGTGTGTGTTTGTGTGTAGTTGGTTGTGTGGGATTATTTAGCTGCGGTAATGATTATGTACACCTGGCTTGTTGGCTGGTATTTGGAATATGTTTGGTGGGCTAATCAGAGTTTCATGGTGCTGTTGAATTGGCAACATTAGTGCATGAAAAACAACAATCTCTCTCTCCCTCTTGTTTGCGCGCTTAGTAAACCGTTGCGGAGGTGGGAACGTATCTGCGCTCATGTGTGTAGGCTACGTGTGTCAAGGGACATTTTTAATTTCAGAGTACCCTCACTTAAACGTCTCCAGGAAAAATAAAAATCTCTGGCACAGGCACTAGTGAGTTACAACAATGACCAACCATGTTCACAGCAAAACTCAGAAGGTTAGGATTAGATAAGGAAGAGGCCTTCAGGAGTGGGGACAAAGACCTACTGAAAGTTTAGGAAGGCGTGAGAGAGGCTAAATGACTGTAGAGAGAAACTCTGACAAAAGTTCCCAACTAAAGACTCTGTGTCTCTCTGGAAAGGGCTCAAGCAGATCACCAACTTCATGCCCAAACCCCCCCACTCGTAGCTAACTACTCTAACGAGTTCTACTGTCACTTTGAAAGACAGAAGGACAGTCCTGAAACCATCCTCAACGACACCTCGACCCCCCCCCCCCCCCCCCCCCCCCCCCCCCCCCCCCCCCCCCCCCATCTTAAAGGTCACCCCCCCAACTCAGTGATGACTCCATCCATGAGAGGGATGTCAACAGACTCTTCAGGAGACAGAACCCCCACAAAGCTGCTGGACTGAATGCTGTCTCCCCATCCAGTTTAAAGCACTGCGCTGATCAGCTGTCGTCAGCGTTCACATTTTCAACCCCTCACTGAGGACAATCCATGTGCCAGCCTGCTTCAAGTCCTCTACTATCATCCCTGTTCCCAATAAGCCAAGGACCACAGGACTTAATGACTTCAGACCCGTCGCCCTTACCTCTGTTGTTATGAAGTCCTTTTGAGCGCCTTGTGCTTTCAACACTTGGTGACCCAATCAAAACAACCAAAGACAGTTGAGATGGTCATGGACTTCAGGAAGAACTCAGTGTCAATTGGCACTGTGGAGTCTTTCCACTTCCTAGGGAACTATCATCTTCCATGATCTCATGTGGGACCTGAACATCAGCTCCCTCATCAAGAAAGCACAACAGAGGATATACTTACAAATTAATACATATGCAATTCCACCTACCAAAGACAATGATGGTATGTTTTTTTTAAAGATTATTTTTGGGGCATTTTAGGCCTTTAATGGACAGGACAGCTGAAGTGTGAAAGAGAGGGGGAGTGACATGCAGCAAAGGGCCGCAGGCCAGATTCGAACCCGGGCCGGCTGCGTCGAGGAGTAAACCTCTATACATGGGCACCCGCTCTACCAACTGAGCTATCTGGGTGCCCAATGATGGCACGTTTTAACACAGGCATCATTGAGTCCATCCTTACATCCTCCATCACCATCTGATACACTGCTGCCACTGCTAAGGACAAGGGCGGACTGCAGTGTGTCGTTCGGTCAGCAGAGAAGACAATGGACGGCAATTTGCCTTCACTCCAGGACCTATCCTCCACAAGGGATCTGAAGCGTGCTGGAAAGATTAGGGCTGAACCCTCCCACCCCGCCACAGACTCTTTGAGTCAATCCCCTCTGGCAGGTGGCTGAAGACCATCAGGACCAAAACCTCACGCCACATGAACAAGAAGGCCCGGAACCCACCCTGACTCTCTCCACACTCCACCTCTGGCTCCTCATGCCACCGTACCCACTCTGCTGTTACGCTCCGTTTTACTTATTTTCTTTATCTTTATTAATACATATTGTGTGTAAATATTTACACGTATATTGTTTATATTCTTCTTAACCTTTTTATATTTAGAGAATGTGTTTCATGCACCATCAACACCAGGACAAATTCCTTTTATGTGTAAAATCATACTTGGCAATACAGCTCTTTCTGATTGGGATATTGACATATATCAATATATCATGTAACTGGCACACATTTTCTCCTTAAATCAACAATGCAGCACTCTTGATTAGTGGTAGGCCTATAACAGCTGCAGAGTGTGCTGTCTAGACCTACTCTACAATATTGCATCCAAAATATCCATTTGATCCATCTGATTATTGTTACTGTACCTGTTACTGTCAATGTTTTTAATCTGAATGATCTATTAGGAACAAATATAACATATTTTATGGGAGGATAATTGGAGCCTGAGCAGCAACCTAGTTCCACAAGTTGTTGGTCTCTAAGGGACTACAATAAGATACATACTGTATATAGACATGTGATGTCAAGACAACAACCTTCAGCGAAACGTTGAAATTGTGAATAAGACACTGTACCTGTCTGCTGTAACATTTGTACACGCTCTCCTTCTCTGGCGTCATCTGCTTTATCAACACTTCCTCCATCTGACTCTCTTACTTATGCCTCCCAACACCGCCACAGACACTCTCATTGCTACTCTTTCCTCCTCTCTACATTCTCTCTGTCCTCTTACTTTACTCTCTTCTTTCCTCCTTCGCTGCCTCTATTTCTGCAGCAAAAAGCTCTTTTTATCAAACCAAAATTGAATCCTCTAGTAAATAACTACAGACCTTTCTCCCTTCTTCCATTTCTATCCAAAACTCTTGAGCGTGTCATTTATAATCAAGTCTCTACTTATCTCCACCAGAACAACCTTCTTGATTTAAGGCTTTAAGGCTGGTCACTCATCTGAAATTGCCCTCCTGCTTGCCGCCCCTGCAGCAAGGGACAAGTTATCACTCAACAAAATCCTGATTGTTTGCTCTCCTGGCACCTAAATGGTGGAATGAGCTCTCTATTGACATAAGGACAACTAAAAGCCTATGCATCTTCCTCCGAAGGCTAAAAACACATCTCTTCCGACTGCAGCTGGGATAAAAACATAAATAAAAAAAAATAAAAATAAATAAATATATATATATATATATATATATATATATATATATATATATATATATATATATATATATATATATATATATATATACTGTGGATATAGTGGAATGGAGTGGAAACCGTTTGGAAAGGAGAACCACTTTTAAAAAATATGTTATTGCAGCCTCTGTTAACCTGTTTTTTGAGCCACCATTGTTTTTTTTTAATGTAGCAGTGCTCGAGATCGGTCTTGGTCTCAAGACCACTCTTTAAAAAGTCTCTGTCTTGCAGCGGATTCAACCGCATATTTACGTGGTTTTGTGTCAGTCTCGGACCAAGAGGACTCAGGATTTTATTTTAAGACTGGTCAAGACCACAACTGCCATGATATCGCTAAATTGCTTGTGCATTACTGTAATTAGATGTAAACCTCCCTGCTCCAAATGCAACAAATAACTTGACTAACTTTCAATTAGAAATGTATTACTGTTACTGTTATTCCATCTCTACGGCCATTTAAAATGCACTCCCAAGAAAATGAATGCAGGACTCAGGATAGGAAGCTCTGGCTGTCTCACACTGGTCTGGTCTGGTCTTGGTCTTGACTCTGTCTCACCCTGCCTTGGTCTTGACTTGATCTCAACCCCTCAAAGTCTTGTCTTGGTTTAGGTGGTCTTGACTACAACACTGTTTTATGGACAGACATGAGAGTTGTATTAATCTTTTAATCTAATTCTAAAGAAGAATAAGCATGAGTTAAGTTTAAACTTCCAGTCAGTATGGATTAGCAATGCTGCACTACAACTGCAATTTAACTTTGAATATTGAATGAGCTTTTGTATATGCAGGGGACATGGCTGGACCGTTTTTGAAACAGGTAATTACTTTTGCATCACAGTGTTACAGTCTTTGGTTCCTTGTTGTTTCCAAGGAACCGTAAGAATTAGAAAAATGTGCTTAATTTAAATGAAACATGTGATCTAGCATTAAATTCTTTGCAAAAGTCACCTTTTTTCTGGAATTGGTATGTAAAAATATTAAATATTGCAAACACACCCTCCTGTGCGTCCTTAACACAGCTTTACAAGTAATACAGGTTCATATCTATAATATCTATAATTGAAATCTATCTGTTGCAATGCAGCAGTTATCTCCACAATATGATCTCCGCAACATGAGGCCAATCATAATGCCCCGTGCCCCGCCCTTTAGAGCTGTTTTATCTCTGAGGGACTCATATTGTCAATTGGAGTTGTTTGATTTCACCACATGTGCACCTTCCAATGTCACTGCATCCACTGCCGGTCAACTCTGGTGGTAACGGAGCAATCCTGGAAGTGGAATGTCAAGGACATAGACTAGGTTGAGAATGACAACTCGTGTTAAAAGAGTAACTTAAGTACTATGGGGATTAGCTCAGTGTGTAACCTACTGTGTGTGAGGGAGAGACAGTAGATGCACTCCAAGCAGACAGCTGCTGGTGATCTGAACTGTTGTTCTCAGTCAGTTATTGTTATAGAAAACAACTGAAGGAGCATTGTCAGAAATGGGCCTGTTTTCATTTAATATAGGCTATTTATACTGGATATATATTTATTTACGTGCCTCACTTTTGTCCCAGTATACTAAACAGTTTAGGAACACTACTCACAGAAATAGGACATCCTGTCCTATTTCTGTGAGTAGTCACACTATACTATACTATACCACTATAAATAAACCGTTTTAAGCCACCCATGGCTAGTGTCTACCGCAAAATGCTGTATGAGAACTGTAAACTTCTAAAACATGTAGACGTGCTTTTAAATATGTTATTGCATTATTCATTGTCTGCAGACTTGGTGCTATTTAAAAAAAAGTATGCCAAAGTTAAGTCAAATGCAGCTCAAATGCTTAAAATATTTATATACATATGCTTACTATATTTTATCTTCCTTCCTCAGACAGGCATTGTCTCTGCAAAGGTAAGATGTCACATATATAATACAAGTTCTTATTTTGCTGCTTTGGGCCTTACATTTGAGAATCTGTTGCCCTTTTTATGCTTCTAGTGGTAAACGGATAACCAAATATGTCCAGGCAGGAATCCTGCTCTTTTGCATATTTTTACCCAATGTAATCTGTTTGCGTAATATTTTAATGTTTGAAATGGGACATAAAATGACTTTTTTTTTTTAATCAAAGAAACGCTGTATAAAATGACACAGAAAATAACAGTATGGCAAAAGCCTATGGCATCCCATTGCTATGGACAATGTCCCTAATGGGATCTCCCATGTTTTCTTGATGGACAGCTCTGAGACACCACAGTGACAATCAAAATGAAGATGAACAGACAGAAGCATGAACTTGTGTGCATGCATTCCCAAGAATGAACACCACTGTCTCTGTGTGTGTGTCTGGGTCTTTCACACGTACACAGATCTTTCAAAGTTTACTTTTGGGTAGTGTTCATGGCAACATGAAAACAGAGACAGGCAACTGTAAATAAAGATACTAAACAGGGACAGGAGTTTAATGTAATTCAGGCAAAAGTACCTCAGCGCCAAATATTGTGTGGAGGGTGGAAAAGAATCACTGCACAGACTTCCTTGGGTTGACATGGTACATGGTACACATCTGACTACAGAATTGTCTTTCATACATACATATTATAGCAGCAAAAACAACAGAAATGGCTGAATTCCAGATAGGTGTCCCAGTTCCTGGGCCCCGTTGTTGTGCTCACTGGCACAGTAAAAATAGAGAAGAGAAGGAAAGAAAATTATTTGGTGTAGTTTCTCCTTAAAGAATTATTTTTTCCAATAATAATCAACAAGCCACATGAAATAACCAACACAGACAACGCATTTACGCACGCATTTACTAAGTGTGTATCGTTAATGTTGCATTTTCATGTGAATGCATTTTAATGTCGGTTTTCTATATTATTCGGTGTATTGTGTACTTTGATTACATTGAGTGTTATTGTGAAGAAATTTGCTATATTGTGGCATTGCCTTTACTTAGGGTTTCAGACGTATACTGATCAGAACTGTTCCTTTCAGATGCAGGTCTGTAACCTCTAAAAACCCTCGGTTCCGGCGCCAGGCGAGCCGGTGGAGGCATCTAATGGAGTTCAACGCCTGCATGAGATGAGTAAAAGAAAGTGTACTGGCTGTGTGCGTGCGGGTGAGAGAGCAAAAGCAGCAGAGCCCCTAAAGTGATTCCCGTCTTTCTCCACTCATCTTTTTGAGACACTTAACACCGTCCCTGGACTGTTCAGACTTTTGTTGGACACTATGGTTGTTTTCTATTGTAATTGTTGGTCGGGTAACTTTGTGGCATTCAGACATCTTACTTCAACAAAATTAAGAAATTGTTCTTGACCCTGGACATTATCCCTGATTGTCCAGTGTAACAGTAGAAACCCAGCTGGTCTGACAACATTTTCTGGTTGTTGTGGTGCAAGCCTGATCTTTGGATTTATAAAATGCAGGCTATGGCCCCCATATTCTCTAATTACTGGGAAAAATATCGTAACATTTTCTTTTAATACATTTTGAGCATGTTATGCCTTTATTGGCAGATTTACAGCAGCTACATGACATGCATTGAGAGAAAGGAGACACATAGGCAACAGCATGCCAATGTCCCCATCCTGAGTGAAAGCAGAAACCTTGTGGTTAATAATATCATTGTGGCTTAACCCTTGGACCATTAGGGCCTTGTTTTAATCATAAAACATCAATGCCAGTATAGATTTTGTCTAGTGACATTTAGGGGACGTTTTAATTTCAGTTCTTTAATAATGCCCAAAAAAGAAATTAATTTAAATTAAAAGCAGGCATTCAAAAATGTTTCAAAGAATGATTCATTACAGACAGATCACTGGCCCCGAGTGTCCTACAGTTTCCGACATACTAAACCAGGGAAACTAGTTTTGGAATCACAAAATTAGCTTCAGTATAGCCTAAAGTGATTCTCTTTGAATATTAAAAGATAAGTGTATTATTAAATTTGGGTTTGCAAGAGAGATAAAAGCATAAGTGGAAAACCAGCCCCCCACCATCCCATGAGATATGGTACACATGATGGCTTTGAATGCCAGTCTTTACTGAACCACAACTGACTACGTAATAATTTAAAAACAGACCTCTACAAATAACCTCTACATGCCAGAGTTAACTGTTAAGTTAGAATAGTTTCAGGTTTCACGGTTCATGTATGTTAATTAACGGGGAATTAGATAAGGAGAATCTTCACTGTTGCTCAGACGCTCCCTTAACAAGCAGAGCATGCACACAAAATGTAATGGGTTAATTATTTGACATAAATGTCTCTGGCTGAAACATTGTTGTTGCCTTACAAAAAAAATGGAAATGGGGAACAAAAAAGCTGCATTCACCACAACCTCTCCCGACGAGGTTTTGCAGAAGCACATGCTTCATCTTGCTTTGTTCCTGACTGACAAGAGTTCACACAAGTTCCTTGTGAAGTAAATGTTAACATATAGGTATTGGCTGGGTGCGATTCCTGGGTGAAATCCCCCTTTCAATGCCATGGATATAGTGCCACTCGGCCAGCCATGCCAAAACACTTAATTATGAACTTCAATACCCAATAAAAAAATTATCTCAAAATGAAATAGCACAATGTGGTGTTGCAGTGCTGCAAAAACAACATACTCATCCAGAGAAGGTTCGTTCGTTCCTCAGGAGTGGTTCAACCACAATCTTTTTTTTTGCCTAAACTTAACTGTCATCGTTGCGTGACACTCACTTTTTTCTGGCTAAACAGTTATCTTTTGGCTGTCAACCGCTGATAACTGGCATCCAGGAGCTGTGTAGAGGCAACTGCGCTCCGATTTCATTGGTCTATGGCACTATGTGTTCACGTTACAGCTGAACACGTTACAGCGTTTTAAAATTCTTCAATTTTTGGCACATAATGGTCCATTGGTGAAGTAGCATTGATCACTTTGAGGATAAACTAAAAATAAATTTAGCAGAGGCAGTGATACGTAGACCAGAAATGAGGGAAACCCCCCCCTCCATAAACTAGTCCTTTGTGTTCTCATCATCATGACAGTATTTACACCCAGGTCCTGCTTACTTCTTTATCACATTACAACACACATTTACTCCCATCTTGCAAAATACGGACAATTGTCTACTTTAGCGTATTATCTAAACGCTCATGATCAGGACTATTGGCGTCCCTTATGACGCACTTGGTCGGGACGATTGGCGTCCCTTTTGACGCTGTTAGGTTACGGAAAGCTCGTGGGTGGAATTACGGTTTTGTGACTTGCGAGATAACGGGCCGGTTAAAGATGAGAGCAGCTTCCCTGACAGGTGGTATAACCACACTGTTAAAGACACATGTGGGACACAAACTCCGGTCTCCTGGGTGAAAGTCCTGTGTTTGACTCATACATCACCAATAGAATAGAATAGAGTAGGCTCGTTCGAGATGAACTGCGCCTCGCCTGTAAAGTGGACGAGAGCAGGCGGCAGCAGCGGGGGCGGGGACAGAAAGCTGCGGGAAAGTCGGACAGTTTCCAGCCAATTCCAGCCGCCTTTAGGCTGGACAGGAAGTGACAAAAACACTGTGGTGCGATCCCGATTTAATAAAATATAATCAGACCTACATATCAGCTTGTACACTGTCTCTAGTTGTTTTGATTATGAAAGAGTAGCTGGCAAAGTGCTCTACATGCAATCTCTTGCTGATTTTAATGACACACACACTGTAGATGATCCGTGATCTGAACAGATTTAGTCTCTCTGACTTCTAAACGTCACTATCAGCCACACAACACGTGTTCTGTACAGAATAAGTCTTTAAGTCAGACAATTAGCAATTAAAATCCCTCCGATTCAAAAACAATAAAAAGTTTATATAAATCGTCATCGTGGTTTAAACCAATCAGGTGTTAAATCAGCTGAGAAGCCGGCGTTTCCCAGCATGCTCTGGGTCCGCCTGGGTCCGCCTGGCTCTTGCAGTTGGTGAAAAGCAACTGCGCCGCCTGCGTCTCAGAACTGCGGCCGCCTCGCTCTCGTGAGATTTCCGTTGCCCACGTGTGCATGACGTCAGAGCAAGTCGGGATCAAGTCGGACAGAAATCTAACCGGCATGCAACGGGCGCCGATCGCCGGTGATCGATTCTGCGCAGATCTGGCTCATCTCGAACGAGCCTAATGCCTTTATTGTCATTCTTCATAATGCAGTACCTTACATCCTACTTGCCAAACCCCATCTAGATGCTGCTTCTCTTGAATGAAAGTGTTGTGTTTAAAGGATTCATTGACATTTGTCCATCTTCATTTCAAAGAGTGTATGTGAGGTTCTTAGTAACAGATGGACTGCTAATGTGAAACCAAGCACACTGTAGATACTTAATTATCTGATGAAAAACCAGCACAAAAGTTCTTAATAAAATGAGAAGATACTCAGTGTGTTTAATTTGTCAAGTATTTCATTCACACAGGATTATACAAGGAAATAGGCTTATCCATGGGCTGTGGCTTCTTAACAAGTTCTAGCCACTGTCCTTTGTTGGGGGTTGTGTTTTTGGACTCACCATAATTTAAAAGAACTGCGAAGATTCAGGTTTTGGAACATCACATATTTATTTAATCTGGGTGTATTTAATCCAGGGCTGCGATCAACATAAACTATAACTACAAAATAACAAAAATATGTTGTGGTCGAAAGACTACCACTCCCCCATTTTATCAGTATCCCCTTTCTCACTGTTATTCTCTGTCTAAATGGTTCCACATAGGTGGTGTCATTTCCTCCCTCCTAGATCTCCAGGGGTGTAATTTCTTTTACATTTAATTCCATTTGTTCTGTTCTTATATGGTAGTCCCTGGTCCATTGTTTCCTTAAAAATTAGTTGGCAAGGTTTTACACCTGCATCCCCTTTTTTTATGAATATAGATCCTCTCTCTGGAACAGCGGTTATCACATCTCAAAGATGATCGAGAGAAACGGGAGGCACCTGAGTTAATCTCCAAGTGTCAAAGCAAAATACTTTGTCAATGGGATATTTCAGTTCTCTCTTTTTAAGACATTTGCAAAAATGTCTGAGATCTTCTTTTTAATTTGTCATCATGGGGCTATTTGCCCTCATTTATTAACTTAAAGTAGAAACCAGTGCAGACATGAGCGCAGAAATCATCTTCCTACATGCGTCACGTGTGATCATGAAACGTTCATATTAAACCAATCAAAGCATGACATACAGTTTACGACATGGCGAGACGTAATCTGTGTTCTATTTGGCAGCGTAAAAACTGGTATTGTATTGTGTCTACTGTGGCTGTAAAAAGAATGCAGAATTGGAAAGACCTCACTGATGTGGTCAACAGTGTTGCCGTAGTAGAACTTGCGTACACTTGACCAGACTCGAGAGCCTACTCCCACGTTCTAATTAAAAAAGGCTTTGCCTTGCGTGGGAATCTGATTCCTACACGAAGCAAAGCATTTATTAGGACCTATGCCTGTTTTAAGTTGTGCGATTGTTTCATAATTATTTGTTTTGGCTTTGTTTTAAATATTTGGTTGTTTGATTATTTGTATCTGTTTTGTTTTGCTGATCCTGTTTGTATATGTGCAATGTTTTTTTGTGGTGTCTTGACCCCCTCGAAAACGTGGTGGTACATCTCAAGGGGTTATCCTAATAAAGTAATTTGAAGAATTTAAAGGGACATTGAGTGTAGAAAAATTTATTCATAGACGTTTACCATAAGAACAACTAAGAAATTTAACTTGAGTAGAAATATTAGGGGAAAGAAACATATAGAATGTCTAAACAACACACAATCAAACACATTAGAATATGGTGGATCACAGCATTTGTATCTTTCTCTTTGTAGCTTTACTGTTTGGGATATTGAAGTGGGCTCAGAGCTTGGATCTAAATCCTTTACACTTGACATGTTTATCTCTTTCCCTCCCACTCTTCTTCTCATCTCCCTGACACAATCACTGAGTTACTTCAGCACTTAGCTTCTCAAACCAACCTCCGCTGCCTACCTTTTCAAACAAAGTTTAGTTTGCAAAGGTTGTTTCACTGCACACATTGGGTAGTTATTTGCATTTTAGTTTAAACACACTGGAAAATATACCTTGGCAGTTAGAAGTGTACAGAACTGTGAAACTGATAAAAAAGTACATAATACAAGAATAGGCGATGTGTGATTTGCATGGAACATCGTCATAGATTCTTTAGTTGTGCCATTTAAAAGTTTTAGTTCTGTGTTTAGTTCTGACCACACACACCACAGTCACAGGGGAGTGTGAATAATGGAACTGGCAGCCCACGTCCACACAGGAGGGTTGGGACAAGGACACACTGAGGTTGGGTGGTGCTGGGGTGAAAACACAGAAGACAGCGAACGTGGATTGTGGTAAAAAAAATGCAGATTTATTCACAGTGCTATAAAATACGTCATCCGGCACACAAAAAAGACAATCAAAATAAAAAAAAATATGTATCTCAATAATTCTCTGTGTACAACCTCTCAGCAAGTTGAAACTCTGGATACAATTATTCGTGTAATTGTTATTTGCATGAACACACGTTTCAACCTCTCAATTTGAAAAGTTTTCAGAAACGTGTTCGGTTACATGTTACATGCCGTCAATGCTGTCAAGGACATGCCAAACCTTTAGGTGGCAGTATAACAAGAACATCAAGCCCACGTTATAAAATTATCAAAAACGAATTGTCTCAGTTTACATGCAAACGTACACACAAAGATTTCCAAAATGTCCACGCTGGCCGGAGTTTTTATAAAGACTTGTCAGTGGCAAATTCTCTTTTTGCAAGTTTGCTTGTAACCAAAGGGCACAAACAAAGGGAAATGTCTCCGTTTGTCAAAAATAACCATGTTTGTGTAAACAGGGCCTCTATCTTAATAGATCTCCATAGACAACCTCTCAGCAAGTTGACAATAGGCTCGTTTGAGATAAGACAGGCCTGCGCTGAATTGTTCACCAGTGATCGCCGGCCAATGCATGCCAATTAGACTTGTCTCCGACTTGAACCCGACTTGCTCTGATGTCATGCACACGTGGGGAACAATAACCTCACAAGATCAAGGCAGCCGCAGTTCTGAGACGCATGCAGTGCAGTTGCTTTTCCCCAACTGCAAGACCAAGGCGGACCCACAGCCTGCTGGGGAAATGCCGGCCTCTCAGCTGATTTAAAAGTTGATTGATACAGAATCAACTCAACATGATGACCTTTTATATAAACCTTTTATTGATTTTGAATCAGAGGGATTTTAACTGCTAACTACGGCTTATTCGGTACAAAACACATGTTGGCTGATAGTGACATTTAGAAGTCAGAGAGACTAAATCCGTTCAGATAACAGATCTACAGTCTATTGTTGATTAAAGTCAGAAACTGATCGCATGTAGAGCATTTTGAGAGCTTCTCTGTCCTAATTATTTTTTAAGTATGATTGGGTCTGATACTTTTTTATTAATACAGAATCGGACCGCAGTGTATTTTTCACTTCCTGTTCCGCCTAAAGGGCGCAGGAATCGGCTGGAAACTGTTTGACTTTACCGCAGCTTTTTGTCACCGGCCATTGCTGCTGCCTGCTCTCGTCCACTCTACAGGCGAGGCGCCGTTTATCTCAAACGAGCCTACTCTACCGACTCTCAAGCCCCCCTTTCACCTTCTTCTAATGCCCTTTTAACTCAGCCTTCCCTAATGGGACCATACCACCTACACAGGTGATTATAGGGTGAGCTAATCTGAGCGGGCAACAGTAACACTGAATTTTCTCAAAGCATCACAATTGGATCAGTTACTGCTGCCATTGCTATATACATTTATTTCATTTCATTTTTCATTTTTCATTTTTCATTTCATGTCTGGTTTATCAGTTATCTCGAACATTCAAAAGAAAACAAAACCAAAAAAATAAAACACAGAAATAAAACTCAAACAATCAGAATTTAACAAAAAATCCCCAAAAAACAAAAAAGCATTGCTTTCAGAAGGAACAGGCGAAAGCAAATAGCTATCCCTTCCCCTACTTCACATTGTATTATTGAAAACAAATAGATATGTGAAAACAGCATACAATCTTTCAGGTCTTACAATAACTTACAGCAACACAACAATACATTTATATCAAAATTCCATTCCCATGTATGTACTGCATGTATGTACATATATGTGCACCCACTACAATGGGTACCCAAAATATTGTAAAAATGTAATTTACTGCAGAACTATCTTACTATTGTTCTACACCTTAGTATTGCCCGGCCCCTCCCTACAGAAAGGGCCTAATGAGGCAAACCTGCACGCACTCTCCCTGATTAAGCTAGTGAGCAGCTGATCTATTCGCCACATCACAGGCAGAACCATAGCAAATCACCATGAAGCCCTAAACCTGCCAAACAGGCCTATGTCAAATAAAATAGTAACAAACTAAATCAATAACCTGCAACATTACAGTGAAATTAAAAATGAAGCAGACACAAAACAGTACTCATTTTGGGAAAAGGGCCTAGTGAAAAGGGAGAAAGGCAGCCTTTACACAGCCAGTGGGATTGCTGCTTGTAGAATTCATCAAAACTAAATTTTACCAAGTGGTCCACGATTCAGAAAATGTCACAATTCAATACAAAATAAATTTTCCATTCAACAATTCTCAATTGAAAAACGATTCACAGTATGTAAATGTAGTTACTTTTCCTATGTGATAACAAACAAACATTATGGTAAACTTGAATGCACATTATGTGAAAGGCTCTTAGGAGATTATCCACACTATTTTATTTTTCTCCCCGGCCTTAATTTTAAGCCAGCCTTTATTTGTTCCTGTTGACCATGCCCCTGGCCACTATCAGAGACACAGCTTTTTAATTGACTACCGATCTTTATTTCTAGGAATTACGGTAATCAGACATTAGCATCATGGACTCATGGCAGTGTGCTACCCACCTGGCCCATTATGAGAGCTAATCAGCACATATCTGCGTTAATCAACCACCAGAACAAGACTGTTTTTGTGTGTGTGTGTGTGTGTGTTTGT
>NC_048408.1:9599595-9671874 GCF_013103735.1 Etheostoma cragini
TCTCTCTCTCTCTCTATATATATATATATATATATAGATATATATATATATCTATATATATATCTATATATATATAGATATATATATATATATATTTACATTTAGTGTTGGCAAATGTCTTTTTTTATTTCCTCTTTGCAAAAAAAGAGAAACAGAAAAGCGTAACACCTTTCTTTTGCCAACCTTATTCCAGACAACTGTGTTACTTACAGATATCTGCTCATGCTCTAGGAAAGTGAAGAAAATTAAGTTTGGTATATCCAGCAATCATGTGGCTAACGTTGGAAGCAGGAAAAGAGTCAAAGGCGGAAACCCCCTGCCCACCCCCACACCACCTCCGCTGTTGTAAAGCGTTCTGCATGTGGCGTAACGTTACATTCCCACCAAACACGCCCCCAAACACAGACAACGATGTGACTCAAAAACAGTGTCTGATGGCCTGCTTGTAAGTGACATCGCACTCTGTCTGCCACTTGTTGTCTGTAGCTGGTTGTGTTTTGCACTTGTGGGATCCAAAGTAGTGCTACTTTGCAAATTTTTGTGGGTCTGAGGTGTCACATTGTAGCTGCCAATGCTCCGCTTTCTTCGACCCTCTCTGTCTCTGGTCCTGCGCTGTGTCAACCCAGTCTCGCGTCAATTCGTGAAATGGTCACATTATTTTGATTTATTGATTTATGTACAGATCACGATTTTCTCGTTTATTTTGTGTACAGCGGGCTGCTCTCTGGCACGCAACAATGGGAAAATGAAACGCCCCACGCCGGCTACAACAACAGGACAGGTGTGGTTAGGAAAAAAAGAAAGGGGAAAGGTGTTCCTGGGGATTTCTTTAGAATCTTGTTCCAGTCAGCTAATACAGCAATAGTCTCTTTCACAGCTGTGTTTAGACAAGATTGTCCTTCCAGGAAAACTGACATGAGTCATTTCAGCATGTACCCAATGACGACATATTCAAGTGGCAAAGAAGTCATGCGGTTTGTCCGTTGGGAGCAAAGTAAGAAGTCAGGTGATGTTATCATAGAGCAACAAAGTTTCTCATAGGTGTGCTTCCCATTTCCCTCGGCACTCAAAATTGGCATACAGTATTTTTTAACATGAAGATGAAGTTACAAAGTAATTATTTTTACCCAAAACCAAGATCGTCCCCTAACCCTAACAAGGGGTGTTGCATTAGGCGTGGAAATGGAATTGAGTACCCAAGGACGTCACAAAAGGAGGGCCCAATAAGAATGCCTGAATAGCTTTTCATTGGTTGTTTCTCTAAGAGAATGGTGTTATTTTCATAGAACTTAAATATTGAAAATGTGTTAAAACAAAGAAAAAAAGTAATTTTTTTAGATGATGGTAAGATGAAAAGCTGACTTTGTAGAGAAATCATTGTTCTGCAGTTAGTCACTTTGAATGCAGTACAAATCCTCGAGTCCACGAGTGTCATAAAGAACAGAGGAGATTAACGACAGAAGAGGAGTGTGGCACTGTAGGGATAATAGCTATCAAACCTTCTTTGAACTCCAGCAAGCTGGTTCTGAGATGATCGACAGACATGTGACCTGTCTGAGAAAGGTTGTTTACCTTTCTCATTAGGATGAACAGTGCAACACACACAGGGATGGGCTCCATGAGTGCAAATGTAAAATGGTTGCATAGTAGTCAATCAACTGTAACCCTCGGATTCCCAACGCCCAACTAGCATGCAATCTATAGCAACAGCAAAAGGTTTTTATACAGCCCCTATGTAGGAGGTGTTGGGAAAGTGAACTAATGGTGAAATTTGGCTTATTTTCATGTGTGATCTCGACTTTACGTCAGCCATCACAGAAGTATTATCGAATTTCCCTTCCAGGGATCAATGAAGGTTTATCTTTTTTTAAGAATGCTGCTCTTTGTGCTGTGATGTCTGTCATGTTTTTCCTCGCCACTGTTGTACTAAATGTTTGCTCTTTTGGATTGGAATTGTTGGGTCTTTGTAAATTATAGAGCTCTCCAGAGATAACTACTGTTATGAGTTGATAGTATAAATACAATTGAATTGAATTGAATAGACTCATGGAAACATCAGTCAGTTTTTTTGAACAGGCAAGCAGGCCCCCCCTAACACTAACCACAGTACCATCTGTACTAGGGACTGGGTTAGAGGTTTTATTGAGATAATGAGAATGGATTGCCGTTTGTTTCACTTCATTCATTTAGCCTGCCATTCTTTACTTCTAGCCCCTAGTAGTGAGTGTAATATCAATGTCATTTTCAGTGGGGTTGACAGCCGACTATAGCCCCATTAGCTAGATAGCTACACTAATGTTTTTTATTATTAATGCATCTGGTGGTAGAAGCCAATGTAGTTCATCCAAGGACCTCTTAAATAAATGAGGGAAAGCTCTGCTTTGAGTCAGATTGACCATGTTTGAACACTTTCACATTTGAAAATTGATTCTGAAGGAAGTTCCTGCCAAATTAAAAGTTTAACCTACCCATCATTCTGCCTTACAGAAGTCATGAGCAGTGGAGAGAGTTGTCACACAGGGCTTTGAATTCACAGCTGGTAAAGAAGAAAGAGCAGGCAACAGGCCAGGGTCAGAACTGTGCAGTGTTGTGACCAAGTCATCTCTCCTCAAGTACCAAGTAAGTCTCTAGTCATTTGGTCCAGGTCTCAAGCAAGTCTTGAGTCATTTCTTGGGAGACAATCAAAGTCACAGATTATGTCAAGTCAAGTTTAGTTGAGTCCCTAGTTAAGGCTAGTCAAGTCTTAAATCCAGTCACTTTTCTATACTATAGATAAAGCACTCTTACCTGTAGTATCCAGTCTTGATAAAGAGAAAAGACACTGTCTTCCAATTAAATTATTGGCTAGTTTGTATAACTAGTATGACAATTATATCAAAATGTATTGTAATTATTGATATTCAGTGAAATGAATGTAATCAAACACTTACCTATTTATTTCACATTACCTCCCCTTCACTTTCAAAACAGTGAAATACTGACAATCACACTACAACATCGAACACTGTCTAAATGCTGCATTGCTTTTTGTCCAGAGAATAAAATTGGATGCCAAGTGTCAAAGACTTCCTTATATTGGATGCAACTTTTTAGTGGGCTGCTGTAAACAGGAGAGTGGTCAAGCATAGTGTGCTTGTACAGTTGCCTCTATTAAATTGGACTAAAAAAGTTGGACCAAGACAGGTGAATCTAAACACCAAATGGTTTGTCAAATACACAAAAATGCAGCAAACACATTTTACAATTCAAGAATCAACAATAATTTAGCATTTTTTATGACAAGGCCATTTAATTGCTCTACTGTAAGACATAAAAAGTAAAAGACACAATATTGAGGACACACAAGGCAATTTAAACAAATCAACACATTTAGACACATCTTCTCTCAACGCTCTCAACCAGTTGGGTGTGCATCATCACCTAGCGTCATTTCACTTGATGTCTGTGTCACCTTGCCTCCAGAACACAGAGCTAATGCTGAGTTAGATGTTTAGCTCCCACTGGGGCAACCCATGTAAGGAATAGCATGCACCCAGGTGAAGCCCATGGCATTTGGGCCAAAGCAGACACTTAGTACGCCTTTCATATTAAAGCAGATATTTCGTTTTCAGCACATGCACTTCAAATTACCCACTGACAGTTACATTGTGCTTCCAGCTGAGGAATGAGCTTAACGTCAGCGATCAGTGCTGAAGATTTGTGCCAGCAGTATGTACGCCGGTCCATATTGGTCTACATTAGTAAGTGAGCAGAGGAACAAAGATGGCTGGATTTAGTAATTTGTAATCAGATTAGGAGCTGAAGCCTAGTGTGACTGACAGTATAAAAGACCCCAAAATTGTAATCACTATATCTCTTCATTTGCCATTTGCGCAAATAACCTATTTTTGTTTAGTTTTTTCTTTAACATTCTCTGTCTTTGTGCCATACCATGCAGTATACATTTGAGTTTCTACTTATTCTCATGAAATTTGTAATGCTTTCCTCTTCTCCTAATGAATTCCACCACCTTTCCCATTCCCTCCCTCTCATCCCATCTCGTCCTCCCAATCATTTTTACAGTCTTATCGCTGTTCCTCTGGGGGCATTGGTGGGAGCTGTAATGGCAACATGATTGACAGGCCGAGCTGATTTCAACACACTAATCATGACATCACCGCTCACTCAGTTTCATTTCACATCACATCAAATTATATCAAGGGAGGCTGATTGGAAAGAGAAAAAGACCTAAATATTTTATCCCTACCTTATTGTGAAACAATGTACATTGTCAACATGATGATCTGCCTACACATATCTGTATTAGCAGTCATTTGAACAAAGACATTTTTGCTCATCACTAACCTGTAATACATTTTGAATAAGATGTGTTGTCTTTAAAGTTTATGTTATGGTTTTGGTGTTTTGTCTTGTCTGAGTGTGGTAATCTGTTTTCCTGTCTTAGTTTGTTAGCCTGGTTTTCTGTCAGGTCTTGTGATTCTGTTATTTTTGGTCTTGTATTTGCATATGTTCTGTTCCCTGTTTTATTGTGATGGTCTTATTTTCTGTGCAGTATTGCTTAGTTTTTCTTCCAGCCTTAGTTTTCTCGCCCTTGTGATTGTCTGATGTCTTTCACCTTTTTCCAGCCCTTGTGTCACCACTCTGTTATAATTACATTGTTAGTACCCTGTGTATTTAGTCTCTGTGCTGTCTTGGTCTCTTGTCGGATTATTGTGTTCTGTTCGGTGTTTGTCCTTGAGTGGATTGTTTGCCACTTTTCTGTTTTGCTTGCACCAGCATTGGATTTTTCCTTCTGTTCTCAGGACACCTTTTGTTGGTACGGACTTCATCATTGGTTTATTAAATCCCTAAAGCTCACACTGCCTGTCCGTCTCTGCACTTTGGTCCCACATCCTCTGAAACCCTAACAGAATAATCCGCCCAAACATGGACCCAGCAGGGATTTCTGATGAACTATGTGATCTTATGTGTGACCTGGTGGAACTCAAAGCCAGGTGGAGGGAGGCTAGCAGGGATTGCTAGAAGGAGGCAATTTTGGCAGCAGCTTGTGTGAAAGTTTTGGAAAAACCTTGGTTTACGGACTATGTTCCAAACTGGATTATCAGCTTCATTTTGAGTCCAGCTCCTCTGCTTACTGAAAACTTGTGTTCAGCCAAGCCTGTTAGCTCCACAAAGGCGTCACTCAGTCAATTACCAGCGCTTCATTCCGTGCCAGCTAGCACCCACTAGCCTTCATGCTTCTCGGCCGGTTTGGTGTTTCATGTTTGTCATTGAGTGGATTGCTTGCCACTGTTCGGTGTTTGCATGTACCTGTTTTGGAATTTTCCTTCCATTCTCGGGACACCTTCTGTTGGTATGTCCGTCTCTGCATTTGGGTCTTACATCCTCAGTTTATAAGAATGAAATTCAAATGGAGCCATTTTATTTTACCATCAAGACATTAGATAATTTCCATTCATTTTACTAACTGTATAAACATGCAGCCTTCAAACATGCTTGAGATAGGTAATCCAAATTAAAATGTTGTTGACTTTATAATTTGTCGCTTTATTATCATATGATTACAAATGTAGAGACTATTTAGAAAAGTAGACGTTTATGCGTCAAAGGATCCTCCAACGTCTGATGTTTCGGAGTTGGCTGCAGAACAGATATCTGCAAACATAACAATGGCATAGTATCACCTCATGAAGTTTGTCCTTTTAGTTGCTTCTTGGTCTCCAACTGCTGACTGAAATATCTATCTCTGTAGAAGCAAAACTCTCCATTAAATATTGATGAGAGTGGGGACCTGTCTCCCCTGCCATAAAAGCCCCCAAAAAACCACCCAAAAAATGTAAATGTATGAAAGCAGCTTTAAGTACATTTGAAAATATTCGACTAAGGGACAAAAAAACTAAACCACATTAGCAAAGGTAATTATGTCACTCTCCCCTGATGTATTTTGAGAAAAACAAATACAATTGTAACACTCAGTCCTGTGCTGAAGTGGGTCTCACTCCACCACTGTAAGAATAGATTATTGACCATGAAGGGAAGGCAAGACATTTGAATACTGGTGTTTGGCCCCCATACACCCAACAAAGATTTACAACTGGCCTTTGCACTTAGGTGCTCATATCCCTCATCACTCTCTCTATCTCCCTCTTTTTATCGTTGTCCCTCCACACATGACTACACTATAAATAGCAGCAGCATTCCCCAATTCATCTTCTCACCGTGGAAACGGAGCATTAAACCTAAAGAGCCATTCCTTTGCCTGACAAGCAAAAGGCCAATGTTTCACCTCTAAGCCTGACGCTAATGGTGGTGACAATAGTTAGAAAAAAAATGTACACATAGTATACTCCCAGCAGCTCTGTCATCTCTGACATTTCCCATTTTCCATCTTGTTGTCTGCAGACTTCTGCTGACATTCCCGAAGCCTCACGTGCAGAGACAGTCGAAGGAGTCTATCTAAAAATAGAACCAGCGCACAGCTCGCTGTGCCCAATATGCGTGAGCATGTTTTTAATATCTCTCTCCTCATCGAATATGCATGAGATTAAGTACCCGCCACTGTTTACACTGAGTGACAAGCATTTTCAAATTCATCAACTGCCTGCACCCATCCTTCCAACTCAGTGTTTTTTTCAGTTCTATAGATCAATTCATGATTCTGAGAACATGAGAATGATAAAAAAAAACATTTAATAGAAGGCATACTGTATATGAGGGTTAATGTAGACAGAGACAGTTATTATAGCGAATACAACCCCAAAAGGGTGATCAGGTATTGAATCAGCCTGAAGGTGTTGTGTTCGCTATGACAACGGCCTCGCTCTACATTATTCCGCCTGTTACATGGCCACTGACCAAATAAATCAATAATTTGATGCAAAATATTGATTTAAAAATTAGTTCATAGCAACTAGGGGTGTAAGATAAATTAACTCAATATTGTTATTGCTTTGTCCTGTTGATTGTATGGCTTAGTTGTGTTTGATTTAGAGCCCTCTTGAAGTGTTATAACGATCATGTTTCATTGGCCAGTTACCGTGCCATTTGCACATGTTAGAACACATCAGCGCACAGGTCCATTATGTGACAAACCCTATGGAGCGTACCACATGTGTGAATATTTTGACAGTGTAAGTGGAGTAATTTATAGAGACAACAAAACTGAACGATTGTCATTTATTTATTTTATGCTGTCCAACCAGTAAAACATGTCCTGTTCTATAGACATGGTCCTTATTTATATATTTCATAATGTCCAACCATTAAAACATGTCCTGTTCTATAGACATGGTCCTTATTTATATATTTCATAATGTCCAACCAGTAAAACATGTCCTGTTCTATAGACATGGTCCTTATTTATATATTTCATAATGTCCAACCAGTAAAACATGTCCTGTTCTGTAGACATGGTCCTTACTTATATATTTCATACTGTCCAACCAGTAAAACATGTCCTGTTCTGTAGACATGGTCCTTATTTATATATTTCATACTGTCCAACCAGTAAAACATGTCCTGTTCTGTAGACATGGTCCTTATTTATATATTTCATAATGTCCAACCAGTAAAACATGTCCTGTTCTGTAGACATGGTCCTTATTTATATATTTCATAATGTCCAACCAGTAAAACATGTCCTGTTCTGTAGACATGGTCCTTATTTATTTATTCATGTTGTACCACTCCAATATGACAGTCAGTTGAAATAAACCGTGTGTTCTAAGAAAACTTGTTGATCCATTTTCCTGTAACTTTTGTAATTTTACATATTTTTATTGACAGGAATTCTTGATATTTCAATATTCATAATCAATGTCGCAACATCACATTTTGTCAATATTGTGCAGCCCTAATTGCAACGTTACCTCTGTGACGAGGGTCATTAAACAGCAGAGTCTCCGTCTGTCACTCAACACTACAGTATCTCCCTCTCCTGCACCGAATAGATTTCTGGCAAACCCCAGCGGTCCGGCCTGGGCACCATTGTATTCCCCTTCCGGCCTGCGCTAGCTATGGCTAGGTGGACAAATGACCCAGCTGCTGTTTTAATCACTGCAGGAATCGACACCACATTAACTGAAGCAAATTGATTGAGCTGTGTCCTCCAGAGTGAACAGAACTGCACCCATGGCAATGGTGTGTTATCCTTAGAAAGAAAACAACAGACCGCAGAATGTCTTAGAATTCAACCAAGCCATGTAACAAAATATTTATGTATACTGTTCATTAACAAATATGAGCGTGCATCCTCCAATTAGCCTGTTTCTACAAATACATGATCAGATGATTTAACTGAAAGGAAAGATATACAGTATCAATTGATCTTCTGTATGCCGCAAAGGAGGTATAACTTCATCTCTACTGCTGTCAGACTTGCACTGTTCAATAGTTAATCATGGTTTGAACGTCAAAGGTTGCACATTTTCCCTACAAGGCATGCACACCCACTTTTTCTATATGTCGCTAAAGAAAATCATTCATACCACAAGCAATAACACTTTTTAACATGTCATCTCTGGGTGTTAGATAAGACTTTTGGACACCACACTTCTGCACTAATGCAACCTGCACAATTGGTTTATTTACATTTACATGTAGCATACATTTTAACATTTCCCATTTTTCTTGGGATCAATAAACATCTATCTTTCTATCTATCTACATGTCATAGAAATATCTTAATCCTGTCAGGAAAGAAAATGGGGCTTTGCTGCCTCAGCTGGTCAAACTGTGCTCATATATCTCTAATAAAAAAGCGCAAATGTTACCAGGCTTATAAAATCCCTCTGCTGAATTGGCTCCAGTGGTAGCGTCTATAATCCGAGGGACAGGTGTTGCTATGACAACAGCTTGCCCTGAGCGGAGCTGGCAAAGCTTACAAACAAATGATAACATGAGTGAAAAAAGCTGTCTCTGTGCCAAATATGTGCGTGAAGAGCAAACAAGGTATTCTGCCTCCTCTTCTGCTCTGGAACTCGAAAAACAAAGAAGCACATTCAAGGCTTCAACTCAAACGAGATTGAAGACACAAGATGGTTACCAAACAGTGGGAATCATATGTCCTTGGATCCTAGGAGCACATGGTAGTCTCCTTATTCTACAGGCTAAAAACTAGAGCTACTGACTCTTATAAGATAGCAGAGCAGCATCACCCAACACAAAGGCAGAAAAGGACTCATAAAGCGCTTCAAGCAAATTCAATCCAGGAGGGAGTAACTATCCTGATGGCTTGTTGTCACGGAATAACCGCAACCATGGGAACAGTTAGTACCATCAATAAATCTGGAGTTGCAGAGTTTTATTCGCCTGTGCTTATGAAACTACAGTGCTAAGCGCTAACCTGCCATGCTGAAAGTAAAGGTCAACGGCCTGTCTCTCTGGTTCGGGACGCCGCTTTACTCCATCTTGCAACCAGCTCACTGCTTGGTTTGGCAATAATCAGCATCGACACGACATTGACAGTTCATCTGTAGACATTGAAGACGCTGACAAAACATTTACCCAACTTGATGGGGAAAAAGAATATTTTCCTTTTCCTCATTTAAATGTTTTGTGTCTTTCTTTGATAAAACCAGCTGTCTCTTCCAGTCCTCCTAACGTCTCTGTGATGCAGGTAAGCCACACGCGCCTCAGCCTGGGAGTAGGCACAACAGCCAGAAGGAACAGATTGGTCTGTGAAACAGGTATTTCCATGGCTGACCTCTTCAGATTCCCCTCATTTATTAGAAGGAATAAAGGTGAGTGGTTGACTGGACAGTTGCAGTATGTGTTACATGAGCTTAAATTAAGGTCGTAGACTTTTGTCCACATCAGCTAGCTGAGGGCTAAGGCATGTGTTGCTTAAATAGACAGCTTAATTAAATGTTTTGTCCCCTTTTCTAATTCCCTACTCGTTAATTTGCTATTTGGTTGTTATCTACTACTCCTCTAGGTGCTAATCCTTAAAGATAAGAACAAATGCCGGGCTTGCAGTGTTTCAGCAAGGTAAGTCAGTTTATCTCGGATATTAAAGTGCTTAAACATAAAGCTAGATTCAGCAGTTGGTTGGCATAGCTTAATATAAAGACCCAGGGGGGAACATCAAGCCTTGCTCTGTATAAAGGTAAGACAATCCATGTGATTTGATGTGATTTTTAAAACATTGTAAATTATGTCTCATTTACTTCAACTTCGTGAGAGAAAGTAAAATAAAAGGGTTTGTAAAAACACATAATGTGTACATTTTCACTTTCATTGATGATGATTAAACTTGATAATTTAACGTTTGCTCTGCAAGGTGAAACCAGTGGGACCCAATACACAAACATATACATATACAGTTAAAACAACTTTACAGCTGCTGAAAATTTTGCTGATGGAGCATTCAGGTCTGGCAATGTCCCCACGTCTTTTCTGGGTGGGGACATTTGCTGCATGTCCCACCCCTCTGTCTTTACTCGTGTTTCCTGTCTGCATCTCTAATGTAGCTCAGCATGAATTCTTTCAGAAAGACCTACATTTTAATCAATGCACTCCTCAATGAATTCAGCTGTTATCCTAATAAATGTACATTTTATCATAATGTGTATTTATGATTATACAGTATAATTGTCGCATATCTGCAACTACTCTCTCCTGATTGAAATGTATCTCAGTGTTTAACCACTCAGGAAGACCTAAATCTTAATCAATGCTCTACCTAAATCGAATGAACTGTTGGAGGCGTTCACCTTCTTGCTAAACCAATCAGAATCGTACACAAATTGCAAGGGTCAATCACAGAGTTATTATCCTGCATTATAACATTTTCTCCCTTTGATATTCAGCTGTCATTAGAGGTAAAGAATGCAACCCTCCACCTCCCCTTCTACCTCTGGTCCTGTACTCCAGCTGGCCGGTCCGAAGGCTCCTTCGGTCTGGTCTTCAGGCTCCTTCGTCACCACCACAGGCGTCTAGATTCCATCGGGGGGTCTGATGGTTCTCTACCCCTATGTATATATAAATGGCAACTGAGTCTAATCACCAAAGACTTTATAAATTTTATTGAGCTGTACAATAAACCTTATTTGCATATCTGCAAAAATGTCTCTCCTGGTTTAATTGTCAAATAAAATCAAAATGACAATCTTGAAGGGATTGGGGCTCAACAATTGCACCCATCTTCATGATTTAAACAAGAGCAATGTATTCATGTAAAATATGTCCTTATGGAGGTTCAAATTGGAGAGAAGATTAAGATTCAATTTATGCAATTATGCCTTGAAGGTCATTTTGAGAAGGACGTGACATTCCCATGACTAAAAGATGAATATCACGTAACCTTTAAACTACATCCCAGAGTTGGGTAGACTGTTGAAGACCCAGTTGTCTTCAGCTCATCCGTTCTGTGAAACCCTCAGGTAACACAGTTAGTCTAACTTTGTCATGTAAAAATCTGCTTCATTTATGATGTATAACTTTATTTGGCTTCTTATTACAGCCTGCACAGGCATTAAAAATGTACAAAGTCCTTGGCCCTCTATACACACCAGAAAAAGTCTGCAACATTGTTTTAGCCTGTGGGGTTCTGCACCACATCACGCAGGAAAACAGGGTGCCATAAATGTAGTGAGGGAGCCAGCTGACCAGATGCCCAGAGAGCAGGGTCCAGCACAGCCCCAACTGGGGGCTATATGAAGGAGACAGGAAATTACTTCTCGCTTTCAAACGATACAGTAGTATGATTAGCAATGATAGTCAATACAGAAAACATGATGATGCACACCAATTTTATTTATTCTTCAGGTTTTCATTTATCTTTTAAAGTGTTGTTAGTGACACGCGCTCTCCCTCACGGTTTACGGTTGCCTGGCTCTGACTCAATGAAAAAACTGCATAAACTCTGCTACCGTGTGTTTATTTACACATAGGTACACCTACATGTAAACCTTAGAGATTGCAATATAAGCCTATACAGTATATTACATATGTCAAGGATGTGTAAGTTAAATTTCAGCTGCAGTTTGATTTAGTACAGTAACACTGTTGACCACATCAGTGATCTCTTTCCATTCCGCATTCTTCCTACAGCCTTATACCAGTTTTAAGGTTGCAAAGAAGTACTCGAGATGTCAAGGTTTCAATCTCCACCTCTGAAAAGAAAGCCGGATTCCATCTGGCCATGTCGTAAATAGTAGGGGCAAGGCCTCAAAACCGAGAATATATTGGGGCGTGATATTTAATTTACGATCCTTACCAGATGCTGCATTTATCAGTGTACGATCATTCTTACGCTCTGATTGGTGTGATACAAACGTTTAATGAATCTTACGTGAAGCCTGTCCTAAGAGGATTTCTGCGCTCATATCTGCGCTGGTTCTACTTCAGGTTGATACATGAGGGCCAATGTCTTGTGAAACTATTTTTTGAAGCCATAAACCACATAGGTTCCCTGGGTGGGTGGGTGGATGGACGGATGGATGGATGGATGGATGGATGGATAGATAGATAGAACAGGTTTCTAAAGCCAGCTCTCACGTTTGCCTTTGTGATAGAAGATCATTAAAGCATACAGGCATTATAAGTCCTTCTCTGTGGACTGCAGCTCATATTCTTGCAGAGCTGTCTCAACTAGCAACACTTCAAATTAGCATCTCTGCCCACAGGGCAGTTCTAGCGAAACACTGGACTGTCTGTTACGTGGGAGCCAGGAGCTAGCTGACAAAGCCCAGAGGGCCAGAGAAGCCCTCGCTGCCTGTGGTTTGAGGTTTTAAAGAATGAGTGGGAGAGATAGAAAGAGTAGGTGGACAGTTTCATCACTGTGAAGTAAAGGAGAAAACAGGGTGCTCTCCCAAATGGTTCTGGAGGGTGGAAGTAACAATTAACTAAGGGCAGAGTTGAGTTGATTACTTAATGTGAGAAAAAGCACACATTAGTCCCTTAACAGCTAACCGTCACATCTGCTCTCAAGCATGTTTGTGTACTCAAAATAGATTTGAGACTGCATGGCAAACAGTAAAATTAGTACAACAGCTGATCACATCCATTGAACATGCAAGAGGTCCCTTTAATTATTTAGCATGCCTAGCTGTCTAATTATGCATATGCTCATCAGCATCATCAATTATGCACATGAATAATTCACATTGCATAAAAAAATCAATGTGATCACATTTTAATTGTGTTTTCTTGTGCTACGTTTACACATGGCCGGCTAATTTCATAAACAGACATTCCAACCTCTCCGTTTCCAAAAGGAACATCATGCACAGCTGTTAGTTTTGAGAAAAGTGTTCGTTTACAGGTACCTGTGTTTATATGCTGTTTAGAGCATGCCAAACCTGTAGGTGGCAGTGTAACGAGAATCCCGAAAATAGCAACAACACCAACAATTTACTTCCTCTGTCTTCTCTTTCTTACTTCCTCGGCTGTCTAAGCCTCTGTTTGTGTGACATGTGAAGATTCTAAAAAATCTCCACTCCGGAGTTTTTGGAAAGACTCGTTTTTCAGAGGCAAATTCTCCGATTGCATGTTAACCAAGGGCACAAACAAAGAGAAAACAGGGCCTCAATCCCATTCACTATTTGTCATGAACCTTTGAAAGCCTGTGTTTTCTCTCCAACCAAGTGGCCTTCCGCTTTCATCTGCCCATTTCTATTTTTAGATCTGTTCCGTGTTGTCCAGCATAGCCGTTCCTTCCAGAGGCTTGTTACTTAGAGCTGGTGGGATCTGGGCATATGTGTCCCTGTTTGTTTCCGATGTATTTTCAGAGAGGTTAATGCGTGCTGACATCACATAAATGTCCTCTCATCCAACTGAGAATATGCCAACCATGCAGCAGCAAGCCAACTGCACACATGCACGCACACTTACACTCTTCCATCACTCTGTCCTCACTTCCCATCTGAGTTGATCTTTCTTCTTTCAACAACAGTCTTATCCCATCTCCCTTTTACACAAGTCTATTTAGATGTTTTTGAAAATACAACTGCAGTTGTGAATGAGAAGTTGCATAGAGCCTTTTGTTGCTTCAGAAGGAGAGGCAAGTCTTATAATCCTAGGTGGGATTTAAGACTACACACTTTAAAATGAAAAAGGTCTGGGATGTGGGTTTACCATACTTTGGTACCTGCTCCCCATCTCTGCCTTGAGGCCAGCAGCTTGAGGCTACATTAGCCGCTACTAGCACAACACGGCCAAATCTACAACCAAACAGATTCCGTTTTTTTTCGCGTTTTTTCTGAACCAACACATTGTCAGCCCCATCTTGTGAAATACGGACGCTTGGTCAGTTGCTTTGTCATTGTTGTTGACGCCAAAAGTCTCCTTTACAGCTGGGTCTCATGGTGTCCCTTTTGCATTTCATCTAAATCCACTGGTTGAGGATATTGGTGTCTTTTTTGACGCTGTTGTGATAAGCAAAAGGTTGTAGGTGGGCTTACGTTTCTGTGACACGCGGGAAGAAAAGGACTGTTGGGTTTGGGAAGAGGTCGTGGGTGGGTTTACGTTTCCGAGACACGCAGGAATAACGGGCAAAGGCCAAATCACCTCGCAACACTAAAGGACAGTCTGAGACACAAATTAGGGAGTGAACATATTTTTCTATGAATTCTGTCTAAAGATTTCTATTTTAACAGACTTGAAAGCAACAAGTTGTCTAAACCATACAACTGTATAAATTGTTTGTTCCTACCCTCTAATATGAGCATTTCATTAATTAGCATCCCTAGTGGTGGCAGACAATACAATCCACAGGAGCATTTTCCTTTAACATACCTAAACTTAATGGTCACATTTAAAACACGTCGTTTACGTCCGTGCAGTTTGGTAAGGTTTAGGCAACTAAACTACTTAGTTAAGTTTAGAAAAAGATTATGGTTTGGGTTAAAATCTGTATGTTTGTAACGGTACTTCCGCTTACGCACATGGTGCAGAATGTGATGTGGTTCCTTTTCTTCAGAGTCTATAGGAAAGCCAACATCCATGTGGTTTACATTTACAATGTCTCCCAGAATGCTTAATCAGTGTTAAAGCAGCATTGCTGACATTCTCCTGAAGAAGTGGGGACAATTATCTCTTTGAACAAAATTTGCTGGCATTTGTAGCATTCTCTTATTGTACATGCATCTTGTTATTTTGGTCAGACACGCTCATTTTACATCATTACAATCAGACACAAATATTAATTAGCTCACCCTGTGGCAAAATAATGAGATATGATATCAGTTTAGCTCACACTGTGTCTCACACTATCATACTCAAATAGTACAATCTACTGGACTTCTTTGTCTAAAAGAATACTTAAAACCGCTAAGTGCTCTCTTGACTGAACGTGTACTTGTTCCTTTGACAGCCATGGTAATCTGCTGCAATTATACAAGAAAGAAGCTATGACCATTTCCATCATATCAGACGGACCCAAATTATTAAATGCAGTGCTGCTTCCACAAATTATGGCTGGCAAAATGGGCTCTTTCAGATAAACATAATGCCCTTTTTGTCATGTAGTCACTTTAGCTAACTATGACTATGATTAAAGTTATTGCACAAAAACACAGTATATTACTTTGGACTGTTCACACACACAGATATACAGGAATATTTACACACAGGAGCCCAACACACTAACCTTTGAAGTGTCACCATTCCCAGTGGGGTATTATGGCAGAGCCACCGGTAAAAAAGGAATGGTTGTTCTCTACCAAGTAAGGGAAGGCATATGTCCTGCACAACACAGTTCATTAACCGCATATGTTACAATCCAAGCAGCACACTACTTTCCAGCAGGGTGCAGTAGCTCAAGTTAAAACAACTTTTCTACACTCAATCTGTCATCCCTTGTATGCTCTTGTACAAGCTGACACACAGTTTTAGTTGTACAGGATTATTTTAATGAAAATGTCTTTATTTAAGTAAACACAATGTCCAAAAAATTAAGAGTCAAATCAATACTGTATCCTGTATTATGTTACATGTTCAGTTTAATTTAATGTTTCATGGTAATTGCTGTGAGTAAAACTTCTAGAAATAGTGTATGCGTTATGGTGTGGCTACTTGGGTTAATATTTTCCGCTGATTTTCAGAATAGATGGTGGCAATGTATTTCTCTCTTCATAAATTAAGGTAATTTTTTAGACACAGAACTGTGCATAAGTAATTGTAAATGTCATGATTCTCATTCCTTTAATGATGTTCTGCCATATTTTATAATGTGGCAAAAGGTTTCCTAGATCAATTCCTCCAATGGAATGTGTGATAAAACCAGCGCACGTCAGCCATGTGGAATCATTCGACCTTCAGCAGTCACTTGCCAATTTTAAAATGCTTGAGTCAGAGTGTATGACAGTATTTATAGTACTAAGCTGAGGTTATTCCTGCGTGATGATAGAGGAAAGGACTATCTTTTGTGGTTTGGGCCAGGTCCGGGTACTTTTGTTTCACAAAGCATGGGTGGTGTTCAGGTTCGGTTGTTTCCAAAAGTAAAACATTAAAAGATAGCTTGACACGAGCTGAAAGCAGTGTTTCACTGTCCTCTATACAGCTAAAGGTTTCAAGTCGGTTTCAAATTAACCTCATGGTGTACGGATGTACCTTAAGATGTACCTAAAGATCTACTGCAAATCACTAGAAGTGATGATCGTGAGTGTAGCCTAGGTGTTGCATTGGCCTGCTGAGCAGTCAATAATGTAAGAAGTACACATAGTCTTAAATACACTCTGGGTTCAGGTTTCAATTTTAGGCCTGGGCAAAACTTTACATCAAGCTAAAAAAAAAAAAACTCTGAAGAAGTTTAATCAATCACCTGCAACGGGAGGTTCATCAACAGTCCTGCAACATTAATGCTTTGTTATACTCTTTACTGTATAACGTAAAACCTCTTTTCTTGCTTCCATTGTTCCATCGTTGATAACTTCACAATGGGGATTTATCATTTTCTGTAAAGTCAAACATTAAAAAATGCAAGTGAATCAATCTTGTAACAACAAAATATTTGCGTATCATTGAATGTGCTACTTTGTGGTCTTTATTTTGCGGTACAACAACCCAAGTCTGAGCTTTACATGTGTGTTGGCAAGTATCCTTTCAGCCATAGTGACAAGAATTTAAGCCCCTATTACATCCAAGGATTCTGTCGACGACTGGTTATTATAGTGGGATTTGCCGTATTAACATTAACAAGATTCAGAAGACAATGTTGTCAGGATTCTGACAAGTGAAGCTAGGGAAATGTCATCATAATTTGCAAATGTTGAATCACAAAAGCAAAGCTATTCTATTCACATGCACAGGTGAGATTTTGAAGGTATTTTATTTCCATTGAGGTCAGTGTCCGGGAATAAGAGGAACTGTGAGAGAGCGGATACAGTGAGATGAGCTCGGATTATGACAGAATATTTCTTCTCCTTATCATGACAGATAAAAAGGTAGCAGTTTGAGCAGCATACATAACAGCACTAACATGGTATTGAAACTATTTAAAGTCACAAAACAGTGTAAGACATACACAGATTGTGCCAAGTTGAGACAAGGTGACTTTGGATTTGGCAGCCACACTGGTATTCTACCCCCTTGAGAAATGCTTTTTTGTGTGACTCTGACAGGGGTACAATGCCATTGTGTTTGTTTCCTAGACTTACTTTTAACAGATGTGTGATCATTTGTGTTGTAATTTTTCTTTGCCTATCTTGTTTGTGTGAGTCAGTTTTATAAATTGTCCTGTAAATGACCACAGACGGGGTTGATGTCACATGCACTGCCCAGGGTGACTGTCTGGAGGTTATTTAGAGTATAAATGGGTTTTAGGTAGTAAATCTTTTTTATTGTGGATGTTTAGTCTGTGCTGTGTTTGTGAAACTGTTGTTCACATCCATTTTTATTGACAATAAGTAAAACTACATACAGGAATCAGCAACAAAAGTTTGAAATTTGAATTATTTTTTGGATGAAATTCATATTATTACCTGCCGTCAACTTTAACATGGTGCACATCATAGTCCCAAAAATTCTACTAATTTCTTTTTTCTCCTGCCTTGCCTTTTTGAACAAACCTATGTAGCAAAACGATTTTAAACATCTGACCCAAATAAAAATACAAACACACAATTGAGGCATTGTCAAGAGCATGCCAAACCAATAGATATAGTACAACCCTAAAGCAATGTTGGCCAATTAAAAGCCTGAAAAAAGCTTCCACCAGAAGACTAACTGGTTGTGATGGCACATCCGCAGCTCCAAGTGCCTCTATTTCTCAACATAGTGAAAGAGTAACTGCACATTTATGTGTCAACATGTTTAAAGGTGCTGATAGCAAGGTTAGAATCAGCACTATTTTGGCCACGTCTGCCATTGCACAAAATGTTGCCTCATTTGTGACGCCTTACTAGGGAGGTGACACTCTGACGTTACAAGTCAAAACTCTCTCCTTGTCTACATGTCAACACTAAAAACAGGATTTCTGAAAATCTACACCCTGGAAGGAGTTTTTCAAAGGACCTGTTTTCAGTGACAAAATGCATGTTTGCGTGTGGATAAAAGTCCAAAACCCATTGGAAAAACCTGTTTTAAAAAACCTGTGTACGTGTGGACTAGGTCTGAGAAAGCTGAGCGGTGGGGTTTCTGACTAGACATTACTTATAATTTATCTAATTTTAACAGCTAAGTACAAGAGAAAAAAAAACTGGAATGACATGCAGCAAGGGGTTGCAGGTCGGAATTGAACCTGCGACCGCTGTGGCGAGGACCCACCCTCTGTACATTAGGACTATCTCTCCACCAGCTACAAATTCCATAGAGGGAACCATCCCCACACCATGGATATGGAATATGTACCTTGGTGGAGAGATAGTCTCATTACGATAGAGAACTGAAAGAGAAAAATGTGGTTGTTGAGGTATTTACAGGATAAATGTGTGTGTGCCAGACTTCCACAAAGAGAGAAAGACAGCCACGTTATGGAGGATATTGTCCTCCAGCTAGTTCAGTTAACACTATTAATGGCTTCCCAGCATGTCTTTCTCCCTCATTAGGAGAAATTGTCACTGCCTGGACTTTTGCTAAAAAGGGACCCCGGCTGTGAACTGAAACAGTGCAGACCATGATCTCTTACTGGGGCCGCCCCTAAGTTTCTTCTCTCTCTCTCTCTCTCTCTCTCTCTCTCTCTCTCTCTTTCTCAACTCAATATCTTTCTTTGTCTTGAGAGGGACTATTTTCCTGTTTTATCCAGGACCCGAGAAGCACTTCTTAATTAGTTCAGTCATTAAAAGTAAAAAAATCGTACAAAGACGCTGTGGAGGCATGCGCTAATTCCACATTAAGACACCATTATCCCTCTGTCGAAGGGATAGATTGGTTGGTCTGAATATGCCACTTCATAATGAAAAGAGCTAAAAATAACCTCCAAGTCATTTTTAATGATGTGATTTATCCATTTGAAAAACCATCAAGACTTCCTTAATTCCCTTTGAGATGTCAATGTACTTGTACAGTATCTGTCGGCTTAATGTGGTTTCTGAAGATATGCGAGAGGAGATGAACTGGTGGGGACTCGCTGTGAAGACAAGAGTCCAGGATGTCACTTTTTGCCCAACTGTTGTTTTTCATGAAATACAGTTACAGCACGTAACTCACCCTAAAACCACAAATTATATTTGTGTTTGCTACCTTTCTTTTAGCAATTTGCTCAGACAGCGCACTATGCAAGTTTTTTGATGTGGAGTGGTTGCATAAAAAATCAATGAAAAGACATGAAAAAACTTCCGGGTATCCCAGCAAATACTGAGCAATTTGTAGTCTTGCATCATTGACGAACATCACTCTCTGGTACGGAAATAGCAACAAACAGGAACGCAAGGCCCTGCAAAGAAAGCTTAAATTTGCTGAACAACAAACACATTCTCACTCCCATCTCGTAATAAGGATGCTTGGTCAGGTGCCTTAGTCGTTTTATTCGTTGTTGTTATATAACACACACTTGGTTGGTACTAGGTAGGTTAGGTGTTAGGTAAAGGAAAAGGAAAAGCTTTTGGGTGGGATTACGGCTCAGTGACACGCGGTAATAACGGGACAGTTAAGGACACACGTAGGACACGGACCCAGCACTTCTGGGTGAAAGTCCTGTTTTTGACCCATCTACTACCCCGACCAACCTCCCTATGCAGAATTTCCCCCTTACATCCTACTCGCTAAACCACATCTAGAAGCTGTCTCCCCAGTACATTCTACTCACACGCTGAAGGGCGCCTTTTTTGTTGCAGCATACGCTGACAGCCACTGTCCGTATTTTACGTGTTTGGAGTGAGAGAATGAGTTGAAACAACTAGGCGCTGCCCTACCATGTGTGTTGGGGTGTGTGTGTGTGTGTGTGTGCGCGCGTAATGGCTTGTATCTGAATAGCTAATTTAATTCTGGCTGAACGACCCACTTATGATCTAATCTAACAGTAATAGTCTTTGTGGCTTCAGTGTGATGATGACCTTTGCAGTTGGCTTCCAAGCCTGTACTAGCACTATGTCTGCATGTATTTGAATATTATAAAACAGTGTTAAATAGCCCTAAAGACTGAAAGCCCAATTTCAGTAACTGAAAATAAATGAATATGGAATGCAATGTAACTGCTGTCTTTGTTAAAGCCTATAATGTTTTAATGTGCTTTTGTGACTTGCCAAAAACAGAGTTAGCTGATAATAGGCAGTCAATACCTTGTCATTGGTTTGTTATTGTTGTTATAGTTCTTGGACATGGTCTGTGTGGACATTTTGATATGGATATAAAAAATATAGACATCTTAAGCAGTGCATGTGTCATTTTCCAAACTTGCTATGTTTACATTCAGTGTTTCTCATCAAAAGGTGTTTTTCATTGTTTATTTATAGGAGTGCGCAATAATTAATGTGTATGTGTAACAACACCAGTGTCCTTAGTGTACCCCCACCATTTCCACTCACCTGATTCTTAGACCTATCTGCACAACTGCTTCCTATGACCTAGATAGTCTCTCAGAAAGCAACAAATACAGACACAGTGAAGTTAAGAAAAAAGGTTTTACTAATGGCAAACGATAAAACAGATTTTTGTGCTTTAATTTTTTTTGTACGTTGCATAGTTACCTGTTGGTAGTGTTGGTACCTACGGTAGTATTCACTGCTGCCCCTCCCCAATAAGTGATTGAGTCCAAGAGCTTGATCTCTGACCTGTTTAAGCCACTCTATCTCATTCAGTGATTTGAAGTGTGGTAAGACGATGTCAGCTCCAACCAACCATTTCATAAAGATACTCCTGGGTACACCCAACCAACAAAACCTATCCAAGCAGCAAGACTTGCTTGGACTCAGCTGAACTTACGCTACAGGTACATTAAATAAAACAGGCATTCAATTGTGTTACTCATTTTAACACAAGATAGACAATAGACAATGTTAGAGTTCCTGGTAAATGTGTTTTCTGGCTTCCATTATTTACACTGTGCAGTGTCTTTTCTTACATTTAACAGTGACTGATAACCTGTGCAATACAATGTGGTTAAATGAAATTTTCTGACTTTATAAAATCATGATGATCAAGCAGACCTGTGCGTGATGGATTCTGGGAGCTTGAGGACTCCACTTGTGCAAAATAAGCATTTCTGCATCTGTGCTTGCCTTTGGAGGAAATGGGATTGAAATGGGACAGTCCTTGTCGGCCTGATATGATGTTTTCAGTCCAGAAATGGGGACTTATGAGGACCAACCTCTGAATTGGAACACAGCCTATGCACATATGGAAGGGATGGAAAATCCTGACTCTGCAATTTCAGAAGGAACCTGCTGTTCCCGCCATGATTTAGTGTATTATCCATGCAACCATGAAGAGTACAAACATTAATTCATCTCAGCAAATTTATTCAACATCGACAGCAAAAAAACCTTTCTTGGCCTTTTCTTGGCATCACAAGGCTGTCAATTACATTAAGGTCAAAGTAAGTTCATCAGATTAGATTTTTTAATGACATGCATGTTCTCTGCTGTCCTGCATCAACATCTGTCAATTTTACATTGCTGAAACTATGCATCTCTATCAGCTTGTCTGTCACACACACATACACACACTTTTGTGCCTATTCTCTCAGGGTTCTAAAAATAGCTGCCAACATTAAATGAACAATGGATGCCTGGATCATGTGGCCTAGCGGAAGCATGTAGATTGAAAATAAATGTGTCCTAAAATAGAACCTTGTGGTACACCACAGGTAATGTTGGCTATAGATGATGAGTAATAATTGCCTAGAGACCGAGCAGGTTCTTTCTAAAAAGGTAAGAATAATCAGTTGAGTATTCTTTATGCCAACCCAGGATTTAAGGCAGTCAATTAAAATAATATGGTCTACTGTGTCGAAGATTGCACATAGGTCTAAAAGAATTAAAATTGAAAGCTCACCCCTGTCAACTGCTAAAAAGTCATTAGTCACCTTCAGGAGGGCCGTTTCTCAGCTATGAAGATCTCTTAGACCAGGATGAAACTTTCCAAATATGTTGTTATGACACATGAAAGCTAAAGGTTGGGTTGAAATCAGTTTCTCTAAAATTTTTGATAAAAATGGAAGTTTAGAAACTGGTCTAAAATTGTTAAGAAAAAAGGGTCACTGTATGGTTTCTTTAAAAGAGGATGACCACAGCATGTTTGAACAAGGAAACTTCCACATGCAAAAGAGCCAATGTGATGATAAAAATACTGTATCAATAACTTCTTTGAGAAATGTAATAAAATAGAGAATGCAGGTAGTGGGTTTCATCCGGTTCATTTTATCGGATGGACAGTGATAGCGCATTAAAATTACTAAATTAATTTAGAATAGCCCAACTAGGATGTAAAATATATAATCTTGGGGCTAAATTTGTTGCTATATTTCCTCAACTCTTATTTGGAAAACGTGTAAAAATGTTCGTACACAATTCATGTTAGGCATCGGTAAAATGAGATAAGGAGGGGTAAGTGACCGAGTCAATAACTTTGAATAAAATTCTAGGGTTGGAATGATTAGCTAAAATGAAGTTAGAAAAGAACAACACTCTTATCTCTTACAGAATTTTTTTCTATTGTTTAAGAACTATTTTAAAAACAGGGAAAGGTTTTAAAAAACAAAAAACGTAATTAGCAAAACACACACCCAATTAGCAGAACACCTCACACCCTTTGCAAAATGAAACACTCTTGCAATAATGTGTGTACAGCAGAAAATGTGTTTAGACTTTGAGACTTGTGAAGTTTTGTTCTATGTGTGTCAGTTTAAATAATTGTGCTGTGCATGTAATTTTAGTGTGTTAGCAACTGGAAAAAAGTCCGTATAGCTCTGTGGCCAATGATGTTTCTGCCTCTCCTTGCTTTTGTAAGGTTTAACACTGCCTCATGTATGTGTGCGTATTCATGCAGGATTTCTTCCATCCATCTGTAAAACTCTCTTAAATACAGTGAAAGAAAAGATTTTGTAGTTCAGGATGGATCTAGTATACAGTCAGTGAATATGTAAAAAGGTCATGTGTGCAGTATGTAACATCACAGTGCTAGGGTGAACAATACATGCCTCCACATACTCATGCCGCAGCTGTTTGACCGCTAAAAGGCACTCAATAAATTAGTTTCATTTGAACCTGATGTTTTTTTAGGATGCGTGCCAGAGTTGACTGCGAGACCTGATGGACATTATTGAAAATGGCATGGTCATCGATAATGTTGGCTTGGATTTCTCTGAGCCTGAAAGCATTATTAGCCAAATTTCTCCCTCTCTCTCTCTCTCTCTCTCTCTCTTTCTCTCTCTCTAATATGTGCCCCCTTCCTCCTTGTTGTTCTTGACCCTCAATCCTATGTAGAAAATATTACATACAACCTACTGTAAAATGTCACAGGAAGGGGTATCAAAAGTGCTTATATGGTGCACACAATAAGCAGTTGATTACTGTAACTGTGGACAGATTTTCTTTTACCGGTTTCCATGTTGAAATGTCCTTATGACAGATGCCACTGTATATCTGCTAAGATTTGGCTGAACTCTTACCTCAGCCTCCCTCAGTGTCAATCTGTACTGTCACTAGTGTTGCACAAATGTCCTTTGATAAATTTGGTCCTCTTCTTCTTTGAGCACAATCTCCGGCTTCAGGTCTTTCTCTCCCTCTTCCTCCACCTCTGGATGGGCCTCCGCCTCTTTCTCTTCCTCTTCCTCCTTCTACTCCTCTGTGGATTCCCCCTTTCACTCTCACGCTCTCTCGTTCCCATTCTCATTCTTCTTATTCTGATTTCTTCCGTTTTGGTTGAAAGTAGATTACCTTACCTGCTGCATTTTATATAGTGCTTAAACCCGATTGGTGTGTCTATGATTAAGCAATCATGTGTTTGCCCACCTGATGGCACCTGTGTTTAACTAATTGGTTCATGAGTGTGTTCATTTGAAAGCCATTGCTTTGAAATGCAAGGAAGTGACATCATGATAAATTTCCGTGTCAAATGCATAAAAGTGTGTTTAGTGTTTTAAAAATAACTGTGTGTATTGTTTTGCAAAATTTGTGAAGCTGACAATGTGTGAAGCTGTGCAAATCTAAGCTGGTGTTTTTCTCCTCGAGTGTAATTTTTTGCTAATTGTGGGAAAGTTTTAGTTTTAGTGTGTAAGCAATTGTAAAAAACTGTAATAAAAGCACTCCTGAAGCAATTCCGCTGTTATCCTAATAAATGTATATTTAATTATGCGGTGTATAACTGTCTCTCCTGATCGAATTGTAGCTCAGCCGCACTCTTAATCAATGCTCTACCTATTTAAATTCAGTTATTGGAGGCATTTGCCTTCGTGCTAAACCAATTAGAATCTTACACAAATGACAAGAGCCAATCACAGAATCACAATCCTGGTTTGAATAATCGTTTCTCCCTTTGCTATTCAGCTGTCATTGCAAAGAGTGCACTGGCACACGTTACCTTCGCCTTTTCACGGCTCGTGACTCATGTTAGTAGCAGCTAATTTCTTTCATTGGAGGTTTCGATAAATTTTATGGTATTGTTCTTGTAAAGCAACTATTCTACTACGCTGGTATGCATGTGGAGGATAACGGTAGCATCCTAGCAGATTCATTCCTGCAAGTTAATCACACCGGACTGTGGTTCCTGGGGGTGTTTGCCTTGATTGTCAGCACCTGCCTCGCTGCACTGCCCTGCTGGGACTTGTGCAGCTGGCCTCCAGCCACCGCTCCAGAAGCAGGTTCTTGAGCGTCGGCTATGTACATGACTTTACTCGGTTTCATCAAGGCGGTGGGCCTGGCATGGTCATGTCAACTGGGATATTCTGCCCTTCTAAGTTAAGTAGTCTCATCGTGCTGAGTTTTTGTCATTCATCTTGCTGCCACTGGTAATGCGGAGCGGGTCACTTTGGACTTGGTCCCAGGCGCTGTCTATAATCTGGGTTTTGGCTGCTGCCTCTGTGTCATGGTTTTAGTACCGTAAATCCTATAATAGAGACAGCCGGGGGCGTTGTTATCTTCTATTACTGCTGCAGGTTAAGTATGCAGCTTCTGTCTGCGAGTGGTGGCTCTTTTACGCAAATATTTTGATATGCAGTCCTGGTATGGATACTTAGTCTCTCTTGTTCAAGGTTTCAGTCATTTTTATGTGTGTTGCTAGGCGGAGGAGTAGCTGATATGGATGTTTAAAGCAACAGTCTGGGTAGTCGGTCGTTGAGCTGGGGAGTTTTGAATTTCACTGTTCTACAGGGTTGGGTGTTAAATTTACCCAAATAGGAAGAGAAGCATTTAACTGTTTCCCATTCTTCCGCAAAGAAGCATTTTTTACTCATTGTACAGTCATGTCGCAGCTACATGGCTAATAGCACCACCTACTTCTGGAGCATCAGCAGCGCTTCAGCAGAGCACTAGTTTCAGCATTTTATAGATCTGTGTTGTTGCTTATAGTGTGAGTTATTTCCTCTCTGTGAACAATACCATGAAGTTTTGAGTGTCGGAGTCAACTTCATGGGCTTTGTGGTGTATTCTTCTCACAAGTTTTTAAAGAAGTTTCTCTCACAGGTTACCTGCATCATGGACTAGTTACCGGAATTGATATGCTAACCAATACAGGATATGCATCTGCATGGGGGTTTAGATGCCAGAGTAAAATGGCACCATTTTGTTGCAAGAGGAAGAGGTGTTCAAGGCCCTTCTCTGGTTTGTTCATTCTGGCAGTCGGCCACTGTCTTTGTGACTTTCCTGTGTCTCCTCACTACATGTGCTGACAATATGACCTTCATGTGAGGATTTTAGGTCTCGCCCACTGGCGTGCTGGGTTAGGCAGCTCAATTTGTACTGTACTGACAGTAGATCCATCATCATACCTAAGCAATATAGATCAGTTAGGAGAGTGCTGATTGAGGAGCCAAAAAATAGTGAATTAAGAAAAGGTTTTATAAATACTAAAGGGTACTTGAATAATTAAATGTGTGACTGAATCACTCCATGTCTTGGTAATTGTTTCGATAACTAAACTTTACTCAAATGAATATTTTATGTGGTAATGCTCCAAGGCTGAGATCGGTTTTCCTTCTTTTTGCCAGCTTGGTGCCTTGATTTGCTTTGCAGGAGTTTACTTGCCACCGGCCTGAGATGCCAAGATTTTGCTGTCTTATTTTTGCAGATCTTATTTTTCTCACGGTTCATGTTTTCTAATTGTGTTTAACATTTTCTTGCATTTGTTTTGTTTATTGTATTAATTGCTTGTCTTTCTTTTGCAGGTATTAATATTGTGTTTTGTTGCAGGCTTTACATCATAGGTAACTCTCTGTTATCTCTCACTGTTGAGGATGACACCCTCATATACTGGTCAATCTAGCCCTGCAAAATCGGTCAGCTAATCTTCAAGCTTGCATTGTGGATGTGAATCCTGGATGATCTACAAATTCCAATGTTAAACCCAAACAACCGGAAGTATGGGGCTGCGGGCGTTACCACTGCTGAAATTCCTTATCTTAAGATATAGCTGCCATGGTTGTTTGCACTGCCATCAGCGCTACTGTCAGAAATCTGAGACATACAGTATTCTGATCTGGATATATCCGTTCACCCCCTTCTGAAACAATCTCAGGACCAGCACAGGTTCTGACAAGACCTGAGACCGGAGATCATGCTTCTCCTGTAATAACTTCTGTGTTGGCTTCCTGTATGTCTGGGATAACAAAATCCTTTTCCAGACTTACAAAGCTGAATGGTCTAGCAACGACATATTAGATGTGATATTAGTGTCCACTATAACACTACTATCCCTGATTTCAGAGCTGTTTGTGGTTCTGAGAGTTTCTGAAGTAGGTTGGGAGTCCGTGCCTGTGGCTGTCAGGCTCCTCTCCTGTGGAACCTGCACCTAGGTTGGGTTCAGGGGACGGAAACGTCACCACATTTACCTTTGTCTCGCATCTGTGGAGTTGGAATGTTTCTTCAAAAAAAGAGAAGGCAAAAGAGAGAGCGTGGAGAAAAAGAGACTGGCGTTTATTGGTTTTATTAGCATGATGTTTCGTTTTCTTATTTTGACTGGTTCATCAATCAAGGGGTGTTCTGTGTCGGCCCGAGTTACTACGCCGGCTGAGTTGCCGTTTTGTGCTGGCTAGTGCCTGCCGGCTGTTGTGCCTGCCGGTTTGCCAATGCTGGTCATGTTGGTGTTGCTGGCTTGTGCTGCCTGTGTCGGTACGTGGTGCCGACATAAGACATGCAAGGTGTATTTTGCGTGCTGTTTTGGGGGGGGATAAATCACTGCTTTTGTTTTCTAGTTTAAAGAATCATGGAGATGTTGCCGGACCAGCAATGGTGCCGTGAATGCTGTCTTGAGTGCCTGCTGGCTGTGTTGCCATACTGGCTGAGCTGCAGTGCTATGCTGTTTGTCGTGCCGGTCGGGTTGCCTTTGTCGACCCGTGTTGCTGTTGCAGGCTTGTGCTGCCGTGTCGGTATGTTGGGCAGATGTAAGTAAAGAGAGTTAAGAAAATTCTTAAACACACACAAACTCAAACACTACATCTGGATTTCTTTCTTTTTTTCTTATCTATCTCCTAAGTCATGCATCATGATATTTATGTTGACCCATTAAATGCATGTGTACAGAGTTAATTCAACCAAAAGGGACATAATACATAAGAGAAATAACAGTTAGTCATCTCCGTTTGTCCGCCCTTGTGTTTTCACTATATTTCTTATGTGCATCTCCGGGAAGCATGTCCAGCTGTCATGATAATCCCAGATAGCCTGTGTTGCATTTTATTAGGCTACCACGTAAAAAAATATTGGAAACTTAGTACAAGTTGAATTGTTACGGAAGAACTAGGGAAGCCAAAGCCCTAGACACCGGGGGAAAGAAGGCAAGTGTAGAATTCGAAGAAGATTTATTTACAACCTTAAATATTGCAAACAGGGAGTGAACTAGATCCAAATAGGGGGAACTAAAGTTGAGAGTCAAGACAGGGGGTAAGCAGGAGTGGTGGGGCCACAGCGGTGCCCAGGAATGATCTGAGTCAAAAACCAACAGGAATTAAAAAAAAACTAAGGAGACGAAATTAGGAAGAACAACTTTCTGCAAGATGAGTGCTGAGTTCTTGTAGGCAGATTTCATTGTAGAATGGGAGGCAGCTGGTGAAGCGCCACTCAGAACTGGCCCACCTGACTCTGCTTGAGTAATCATAGCCACACACACACACACAGAGAGAGGGAAAGGTTAAGCAGAGTTGGAGGCCATGACATGAATAGATGATATCATTTCATTAAATTGGGATGTTAGGTGGCCTGGTCAATTCAACTGGTAGAGATTTACTCCTCGACGCAGTGACCACGGTTTCAACTCTGATCTGCAGCCCTTTGCAGCATGTCATTCCCCTTCTCTCTTCCCTTTCGTGTCTTCATCTGTCCTGAGTAAATTAAGGCCTAAAATGTCCCAAAAATGAATCTTCCAAAAATTATATACATATTGGGATGTTAGGGATTTTCAGGGACTTTCTGTACGGACTGTGAATAAGAGACAGTGTCTTGCTTACTTTTTGTCCCTGCTCCCTGCTGCTGCCACCACTAGATCTCGTCCGCTGACAGAAGAGCCACTTGTTCATGTCGTTAGTAACAGCTGGGCTTTTGACAAGTAAAAAAAAAAAAATCAGTTAGGTTTAAAGCCATTGATGTATGGCTATATATATGTAGCCGTGTATATGTCAGTGTTTCATGGTAGATAATGACATCGCCTAAAAGGTGATTATTTAAATAAAACTAATTATCTCACAAAGTAAAAGTAGTATCACACTAATTAGGGCACAACATGTCACCTCACTCTATTAAGATATCAGCCACACACTCCCCTGGCAAGTGTTTCTAAAGAACACTAAAGGTGGCTGCACGGCGTCATTATCACAGTAGCATGCACATATGACTGGAGCAGCGAATTCCTGTCCAATGAAACAGGTATTTGGGATGTTTACATTCTCAAAGTAATATGAAAAAGGATTCGGGCAAGAAAGAATGCCAGTGTTGTCTAAGAACCAATCAGAACCCAGTCCCTCAAACATGACTCATCTTCGTGACTTTCCTGGCAGTGTCCTGTGATAAAATAATCCAATGCTCACACACAATATTGTACACACACATATAAAGAAGAAAAGAACATGCCTGCAACTACTCCTACCTAATTATAGCTCCAATTTGAAACCTGTCCTCTCTCTCAAAGTAATTTTTTCTACAATATCTAATATCCTCTGATATTTGTCTCTGGATTAATTTCTCATTCTAAACGCTCAAATAACACTGTACCTCATATTGAAATCAAATCAGAATCAGCTTTATTTGTCAGGTACGAAGACACATACTAGGAATTTTTCTTTGGATTATACATTGCTCACAATGAGCTTACTTATACAAAACAATACATACAACAATATATACAGACTATAAATACAAACATTAACATATTGACAGGTTGAGGCAAGAGTGCAATGAAGAGTGCAAAGTGTGCGGAATGTAAATTAATTTTATGATTATTATTAAAATAATGGAGCATAGTGCAAAGGATGCTGGAATTATGTTATTATAAAAGTATTATATTACAATATGAACAGCTCTGAAATAGAGAATAATGAATAAATAATAAGTGGAACCAGTAAACACGTGCTGATTAGAGACATTGTTGCCGGGTTATTGCACAGAAATTAAACCTGACACTGTGAGTCAACAATCAGCTGTTCATCAGTGATATGTAAGAATAAGTAAGATAAGAATGAGATAATATGAAAGAGTTGAATGTGTCCCATAGAGTTTAAACAATAACTCAAACCTTTAATTATGAACAATTGAATAGAAATAGGTGATTGCTTAAAGGTTCACGGACTTTGTTTTGTAGTTTTTATATAAGTCAAAAAAAGACTATACAGTACACCATCAATCAGATACATTTGAAATATTTATTAGTGAAAGATAATTGCTTCATTATATTTTATTTGTGATTACCTGTCCCTACCCTGTCTTGCACCTGTGTCTCATTGTCTTCTTTGTCTTGTGTGTTTAAGTTCAGTCTTCCCCTTACCGCAGTGCGAGAGCCTGCAAGCATTTGTACCTGTTTTCCTGTATTCCTGAGTTCCTGTTTTCCCTGGATTTTGACAATTGACTGTTTTCTGGATTTCCCTTTGCCTTTGTTCTGCCGCTTCCCCGGTCCAGCAGGCTGTCAGTTGCACTGCTCTACCTCATCTGTCTCGGTCTGAACGCTTCTCCGGTGAGTCTGGTGACTGCAGAGCCCTTTTGACCCAGTGTGGATTACATTTTGAGCTCCAGGCTGTCCACTATCCTACAGATTGGGCTAAGATTGCTTACCTGATATTACCACCTGTCCGGTTGAGCAGAGGAGTGGGTCAAAGCAGGGAGGGGAAGGAATTCGCCCCTTTGTGACTTATTTGCTCGCTCCACCCAGACTTTCACACAGATTTTCCAACATGTCACTCCGGGCAGAGAAGCGGCCCGGAATCTTGTGAGCCTTCGTCAGAGCAGACAAAGAGTGGCAGACTATGCAGTAAACTTTTGCAAGCTGGCAGCAGAGAGCGGGTGGAATCAGGCTGCTCTACTGGATGCCTTCCAGCACAGTCTGTCCAGTGCCACATTGGATCTTCATAGGGACCTCAACGCCCTCGTCGCCCTAGCCATCAAGATTGAAAAGCGGCGCTTCGAACACGAAAAAGTTTCTGGCGTTCCCTCTTGCCCCATGTTCACTGTAACTCTGTGTTCCTCTGGGGTTTCCAGTACTTAGGGGGTGATGGTCGACTCCGGAGCTAATGTTAGCCACGTGGACTTTTCCCTTGCCATAGGGTTGGGACTGAACTCTGTTCCGCTGCCTGCGTCATTGAGAGCCACAGCGCTGAATGGCCGGCTGCTCTGGCGGGTAACTCATCGGTCCGCTCCTGTGACCCTTTTCTCCCTGACCAATATACTGAGACGATTGAGTTTTTTTTTCTGGTGCATGTCTTCCAACACCTGATTATCCTTGGGTTTCCATGGCTCTTCAAACACAACCATCACATTGACTGGACTTTGGGGGTGTTTAAGTGGTGGGGAGAATTCTGTGCTAAGGCCTCTTTTTCGGGACCAAGAGAGGGTGTTCTGGGAGTAGTATTCCTGTGTTGACTCATGCAAATGTGTCTGTGGTTCCTGTTCTCCGTGTTCAGTTGGTGGCTTGGCTGACTCCTGTTCTTCGTGTTCTGTTGGCGGCTTGGCCAAGTTACGTCGCCGGACCCTGGCCCATCTGTCCCTTCGCCTGTCTTTCAGGCCAGTTGACCCATTGCCTGGCTCTAGCCCAGCTGTCCCTTTGTCTGCCCGGTTTACAAGGAGACTCAGCCTTCGCCGTTCTGCTCGGCCTTCTGAGGAGTTCTGCTTTCTTTGCCGGTCTATGTTCACAGTTCCCGTTGCCTTGAGTTCTCGGTTCACTTCACCCTGCTGTCTCCTGCGTCACTCCCGTATTTGTCCCCCCTTCGCCCTTATGTGGTTCCTCCCCCGGTCCCCATCCACCTTCCCTGGGCTGTTTTACCCTAATGTGGATGTTATTTTTATTTATTTTTGGGCCATCTCTTAGCCATCGTTATAGAGGGGGAGGAGGGAGGGGTGTTCTGTCGCATTTCATGTTTCCTGTTTTATTTTGAAAGTTATGTTCTCCCTTGTGTTGTCTTGTTTTACTTCCTGTTGGGATTTTCCCACCTGTGTGATTACCTGTCCTCGCCCTAATGTGTTTCACCTGTGTCTCATTGTCTCCCCTTTCTTTTGTATTTAAGTTCAGTCTACCCCGTACTCCAGTGCGAGATTGTCTCCTTCCTTGTGTTTAACCTTCAAGCGGTCATCCCTGTTGTTGCTGTTGTTTTCCCTGGATTTTTACAATTGCCTGTTTTCTGGATTTCCCTTTTTTGGCCGTTTTTGGACCCTGTTGCCAGTGAGTTTATTAGCATGCTAATAAAACCATTGCATTTAATGTACCTGAGTCTTCTGTCTATTCTGACTATGAAGAGTAGTTTTGTTTAGTTTAAGAGATGTACTGCTCACAAGTGAATAAAGGACCTAAAGTCGACCCCTAGGAGACAACACAAGTACACAACAATGTAAAAGAATAGTTTCCAAAAAAGAGAAAAAAACTCCTGTTTTGTAAATATGATATGAGGTGCCACCAAGTCAGTGCCATTGGTCATATAACCCGTTTTTTCTTCTATATTGTTGTACAGATGTTTGGGCCTATTACAGTAGAAACTGTTTGGGGTCAGTGTAAATCCCTGTAAATTTTTACATTTGCTCATCCACAACCCTTTCAGTCATTTTACAACCCCACACAGCTCTTGGGATTAAGCAGATAGAGAAGGGGGCAGGGAGTCTGCTGGAAGCTGGCTTTTTCAGCTTTATGCTTTGAGGATGATGTTTAGTGGCCGTTATATAAGCCAAGTAGATTTCAAATACATAGTTGAGCCATTCTCCTCTGTAATGCATGCTGCTTTTGTCTGTGTTAGACTAACCGGGTTGCCTATGCATGCTATGCAACACACATGCAAAAGATGATGTGAAGTAGGCGACACAGTCCGTGCTTCCTATTCAGTAGAGTTTCCTTAGTACACTGGCTCCCAACAGTTATTTATATATATATATATATATACAGTATATGTGTGTATACATGTACGTGTGTTTATATAAATGTGTAAATATACATCTATACTGTATATACAGTGTTTATATGTTCCCCTTTAAATTTGCTTGCAGGCAAAACCCGATAGCTTCAGTGTTATACTAACACACATATGGTACAGGCAAAACAGAGGAAAAATGTCTGACATCAGCCCTATCATATTCCTTTGTTGTGTTCCACGTATGATAAATTCCCATTACTCAGGCAGATTTTAGCAGAGCTGTCATAGTTAATCCTTGGCATAATTAAAACTCTAGAGGATCAGCCACACAACATAGTTTAGGTATTCAGTGAAGGCCTAAGATGAAATATTAAAAATGTTAAAGTTTTTATTCACTTATGTTGAATAAATTATACTATGTCTAGATTATTGTTAACTTTGACTTATTTTACGGGTTCAGCGTAATGGTCGGGGAAATGGTTGGTATCTGGGTGAAGGCAGGGCCTTCAGTAGCTGGACCGACAGGGACAGGTCATACTGAATGCATTTACAGATTTGCAATAAACTTGAAATTGTGAGTACATTGGACACAGGACTTAATCAGATACTCCATCAATATAAGGTTTTATTTTGTATATGAACAATTCCTGCATATCCATGCATACAGTATAATGAGTTCACACCGTGGCAGAGAGAGAGAGAGAGAGAGAGAGAGAGAGAGAGACTAAAATATATGTTTCACTTAACGTATTGCAAGGTATAATACAACAGCAGCAACCCACATTGCACTCAATTTGTGTTACAGTGTCACAAATGAGAGTATTAAAATTAAAACTTCATTTATGAATGTCTGCGTTTATTTTCAATCAAGTTTTGTAGAATGTTTTTATTGGCCTATGTTGTCTTCATTTAACTGGAACCTGATGTATCTTACCATATATCTACATGACATGTCATACAAAATAAATACTTATATTATGTATGATACATTTATATCATCACTGTAAACAGGAAAACAAAACGTACATCATATTTACTGTACTACAGGTACTGCAGAGTCAAACAAGAGAGAGATAATATGCACCCCTGTTTTTACTGTGATTGTTCAGAGGTCCAATAGCACCATATGAACTCCTGTAGACAGCTCAGAGTAGAGAAGCTATTTTATATTAGTATTTGGTGTTTTTCCTCACCCTGCCTTTTTTCTTTTTTTAACTTTCAGTCACAGCACATCTTTTATTGTCCGCTCAGTATTCCTCTTGAGTTGTGGATCAGACAGAGTCCACCTTGACCTGGTTATTGTTGGTCATGAGGGGTGACGGTTTACACTTGAGCCTTTCCCCTGCATCGTTGGAGCTTTCCTGGAAGAAGATGCGTGCTGTGCACACTGACACAACAATGCGCTTGTACTCCCGCCTGAAGTTCTGGTTCAGCACTCCATACACAATGGCATTAAGGCAGCTGTTGAAGTAGGCCATAAAGTAGCTGGCCACAAATAACCACTCTGGGATGAGAGGAACCACCACCTCTGGTTTGATAGCTACAGCCAGACCGATGAAGTTGAGCGGTGCCCAGCAAACGGCAAAGAGCACAAACACAACAAACATTGTGATAAAGTTTCTAACATCATGTGGCGTTAGCTTGGGCCGGTTGTCTGGCTTGACTCGTCTCCTCACCTGTATGACCAGTATCCAAATGCGCAGGTAGCAGTATGTGACAATCATGATAGGTAAAATAAAGTGAAAGAAAACCACTGCGATAGTGTACGCTGAGCTGGCCGACTGTTCGAATGTGCAGGAATACACCCGTGGGTCATACTGAAGAGAACCCACAAATAGGTTGGGCACGATGGCCACCACAGTCAGCGCCCAGATTAACATCACATAGCAGACTGAGTTTTTGTCACTGTACAGTTTATCATACTTGAGGCTGTGGCAGATATAACAGTATCGGTTGATGGCAATGCCGGTGATGTTGAAGATGGAGCCGATGACGCTGACGCCCATGAGGAAGCCGCTGATCTGGCAGTGAACATAGCCCAGGTTCCAGCCATTGTTGAAGATGGAGGTGAGGACCAGAGGGTACGGGTAGATGGCCACCACAAGGTCTGCCACTGCCAGGCTCACCACAAAGATGTTCCCTACAGAAAAACAACACAGACCCATAGGAGAGATAATGGAGGACAACATGAGTCGCTGACAACAGAAGCAGAGTAGATTGGTCCAAATGAACAAGACACAGAGCATGAGTGATTGTTCCAAAAGAATGCCAATTCATCCATTCAATTTGGAATTATCTGCCTGACAAAATGACTGTACCAATATTTTGGTTTTATATACACTAGTTTTAGCATGTTTACTTTTCTACCTCTTATTGGCCGCCATTTATTTTAGTATGGAGAAAGCTTTAGTACAAAAAGTCTAGAACAAATGTTTACTTACAGAGATAGTAGAAAACATGAGCATAGAAAAAAACATCTGTAATGTCACCCAGGTGTTTTCTGACACAGCAATTTCAAGCTTGGGTTAAGATCGGTCCAAATTTTGGGGTCACTTACAAATTTCCATACGACTCCATTATAGAAAGAATACCAGCTGATCTGAGTGGGTGGCTGATCTTTAATGCAATATCTACATTGTCCATTATCAGCAACCAATGTTCCAAATGCACATTCTGTTTAATAATCTGATATCATTTAAAAAAAATCCAACTGAGAAAACACTGGGAAACCCCTTTGCAATTATGTAAGCACATAATGTAACCTGAAAACTGCTGCCCTGGTTAAAAAAAAAACAATGCAACTGATCTCAGCTGGTATTTTGTCTATAATGGACTGCAATAGAAATATCAAAGTGACTCCAAACTTTTGACCGGCAGTGTATTGCCATGTTTGCCAGAAATCTTAAGCCAGAAACTGCTAATTTGGGAGATAAAGTGGAGTGGTAACTGCATTGTCACAGAGCACTAACTAACAAATTATAAGCAAAAGCTTCCTGGCAGGAAGGGCAGTTCTTTGGAAATCCAAAAAGCTATGTTATGTCTGGCAGTGTTTTAAGTATTCTTAATTTGTAAATATGCTAAAACATGCACATAATACCAGCACCTTTTGATACATCCTTTTGTTTTTGTTGCTACTTAGTTACATAAGCCACAGAGAAAGGGCCTCAAGGCTGGATGTTGAGAGGAAATGCATCTGCAAAATAAGTTTTTCTCAGGCATTTGTGCACTTGTGTGAATGTATAACCCCCCCGATGATTTGATGTGTATAAACTTGCATTCATTTTTCACTTTTTTGATGTTGATGAATAATGAAAGGGAGGGGGTGCCTGTCACTATAACAATTAGTCTGGATCATCGTCAACATTTCAACACTCTGTTGCCTATTTAAAAATCCTTTTGCTTAGGATGAACAAAAAACTTTAAGCTAGCAAGCTACACACTGAAAATGGCAAGTTCTGTAGGAAAAATTGGATCATGCAATAAAGCAGGTTTACTTGTTTCTTTTGGTTAATGACTGTAAAGATGTACAAAGAATATGTATTGGCATTTATCTAAATGGGGCTTTTAGGGACAGAGATTGCTAAGGATGAAGTACACATGATGAGCAAATTACATTTAACCATGTATCCTGCTAATTTAAATAGCTCACGTTACTGTATTGTGTGACAAAAAGTTAACTTCATTTAATTATTTATGTGGCGTTTTCTTTTGCCCGGTGCAACTGTTCCACCAAAGCAAGTTCCTGCCCGAGACTACATTACGAAGCCACCGTTGCTGCATCCAGAGCTTAGCGCCACCCAAGGGGATTGTGATTGGTTCAATGAAAATCATAAAGCTTAGAGCTTTGTTTTCCCTATCCTTCAATGTGTGTGTGGTATAGCCAGCCCTTATTTCACAGCACTGTGGAGATAGATCTGGCAATGCAGGACTACTAAATAATGCATATTTGTAATTGCCAGCAAGGATATCATTTATAGGCTGGTTGGTATTTAAGGGTTCACAAGTGTATTCTTTTTAGTCCCAAACTGTGGGGGAAAATTAGACATGGCTTGTTTAAGAACACAATGTTGCACACAGAAATACATGGCATGCATTTAAGAGACAACAGAGTAAAACCTCTGTGGAAACAACCTCACTTGTGTGATGGGCATCCACTGATTTATGTCTCCAGCTTTCCTTCAGTATGCAAACCTCTGCATTTTAGCATTATTTACCGTTGAGTGGCCTGCCATGAGCATGTTGGAAGAGCCTAACATCGAGCCACACAACTTGAAAGCTGTCCCTCATATATTAGGATAATTTGTTGTATACGATGTATAGAATTGAGTACTGTATTACATTCCCTGACAAGTCCAGACCTAGGTGCCTATGTGACAACACCCTGTCACAGATGACATGATGCATTTACTGTCTGTCAAAAGGAAACTAAGCACATCGCAAAACTCTGCAATCAATGCACAGTCCCTCCAGGGTTCCGCGGCCTTTTGATGAGATTGTTGCTGTTTGCAGGAGCTTTTGTAAAAAAAATATTATTTTTTATTTCCATTTCTGCAATCCCACACTTTCAACCGATTTAGGTCCAAGGGAAGACCATCTGAGCATTTTGCTACAATGAATTGGAACACTACTGGCTAGCTGAAAAGATATACAGTGCATGTGGACAGTATCCAGCCAGTTGAAGTTTGTTCACCATTCATGGTGTGGCAGCTTAATCTCTAAAATGGAAAATGGTGGGGGATTTCTGGGCCACTGTAGCTATGTTCTGTGGTCTCGCTTTTAAAAAGTAGCTGAAGACTCACTAAAATTAAAATATTGCAATAAAAGTTGTGATTTCTTTTGTATTTTTGTTTCAATGAAGTTGCGAGAGACAGTTAAAATTGCAAAAATGAATTCTTTAAAAATAAGAGATGAGATGTTTGAGTCACACACTCATCTTCGTATCAGAAATAAGGAAATGAATTTTGGCGACGTTGAGTCAATCTGTTCTCACTCCCACTTGGTCAGCGGGTCTCAGCGTCACTTACTGACACAAGGGACTGCTGTGATTGGTTGAAGTCGCGGGAAACTCCAGTAATTGGTCAAATGTTGAGGTGATTGGTCAAAATTGCGAGTCACAGCAAATTCATGGTGACTGGTTGAATTGTTGTGATCGCAACATCCCAAATTCCTGGAGGGAATGACTGTAGTGTAGGAAGCAATTTAACATCTGTGCTGATGGACTGTCAGAATCTGACACACTCCCCCCACCTGCAGACAGACCTGTCATTCTCACCTTAACATGAAAAGCACTCTACTGATCAGCCCGTTGGGTTTCCTTTGAACATATACCAACCAATCTACTGCCAGGGACCACAGGGGGCTATTAATGAGGGGTCCAAGCCCGAGGCTGTAGGAACCACAGCAGCAAAGCTACGCGCTTCACACAGCAGGGCTGTGGAACCCTGTTGTTTTCCTAAGGCTTTTTTTCCCCCCACTATTATTCCTCTCTGCCTAAAACTCCCACTACAGCCTAAATAGTACATGGTGGGGGGGTGCCATTTTCAATAGTGGTCCAAAACTCCGCAATTGACCCACTTCGACCACTGGGTGGCCCTATAACTCCCAAACTGTACATCGCACATTCAAAAATCATATATTCTCGTGTTCCCTGGATCCAACTGAATCTTTTGATATAGGCCACGGCCAGTTAAAAATCGTGATTTATCAAAAACCTACTTTGTCGAACTCCTCCTAAACCGTGCGACCGATGTGCATGAACTTTGGGACGTAGCATCTCTAGACCGACCTGACACATAGTTATGAAAATATTTTTTAGAGGATAATAAAAACAAAACAAACAAATTTGCATAGCAAGTAATTATGAAAAGATCAACTTTCTCATATCTCGACCAAAGTAAATGCTGTCAATGCAAAACTTTAGATTCTTGTTTGCCACGCCCCACTGGAGGTCCCTCACACATTTTATGACAATTGGCCACTAGGTGGCACTACAAGTACAACAGGTTTATATCTCATGAACGGCCCATCTGATATTTACGAAATTTGGAGGGTACCATCTAGGGCCACTTCTGAGGCCACCCCTACAGTGGGGTACTGGTTGGTCAAACTGGGCATGGCCTATGGGACCCACATTTGTATTCATCATTTACACTAATGTGAGCAACTTTAAATTTACAGGGTAAATGTAAAATGGGTCATGCAGCTCACCTACCAAACATTACATGTATGGACCACTAGGTGGCGCTTTACTGGTTTTTTTTGCCTTTAACTCCCACATTAGAAAACTTACATCCATGTATTCCTTGAACTAATCTGAATAACATGATATATGCCACGCCCATTTCTGCTAAGAAGTTTTGGCAAAATCGCCTGGTAGGTAGTACATCCAGATGAACCTTATATATAATATCATATAATAAAGTTTGCGCATTGGACAACTGAACAAAATTTCCTAGCTAGCTACAGAACACAAACTTTATCATGTGTTGGCAAAATGAAATTTTATCAGCAATTGACAAGGGGTCTCATCTATAAACGTGACATAGATGATGAGGTCGCGAACTGACGTCAGACTGCAGAAAGTAAATGTGGGAATAACGATTACTCGTAATATTTGCAGCTACTGATGCCTCACGCACATTTTTTCTCTCCATATAGTCCACGTTACCATGAAGATCAAATCCAGCAGTGCTATTTGCGCTTGTACTAAGTAATACTTGTTCTATAAACATCTTGTAAAATCCAACACAAATCTTTAATACAAATTTGTGATTAATGTTTAACCTGCGCTGTATCACTGGAGAGCAGGAGGAGGAGATCGCCCAACTCAATGGAATACATGATAGCAATACCCTAGCATTAAATAATGGCAGAACACAGTGTAAATAATGAAATATGTCTTTAATACTGTGCATATATCATCAAATGTCAGTCTGGAAATAGTCGTTAACCTCTAGCGCAATCGTTTAATGTCCTTGTTATCCCTCCAAACTTTATTATTGTTAGTGACAAAATCTGCATGAAGAAAGTGTGTTTGCCTTTTACACTTTTGTCTTTAAACTGTTTCTCTGGGTAGGGGATATAGTTGATGCCGTTATATTGGCATGGTGTTAACAATCACTTTAATTGCTGTAAACAAAAATACTTCGGTGACACCCCCCCCCCCCCCCCCGTGAGTAATGCTGCATGATGGCACTGCTGGCGCTGCAGGAGGACTGACCCCAAGGACCATGACGATGACTGGCTAAAATGCTTGGATCTCTGTACTGAAGTGGGAGGGCAACGCGCTGGAACCATACCACACAGTCCAAAGACGTCCTCGAAACTCTGGGGGCAACCAGCTGTTTCCAGAGAGTCATGATTCGGCATGATTCAGTGTAACAAAAGAACAACTGCCAGGGTCACTAACATACTTATCAGCATTTATGAGGTGCTTTGAATTGAATATTTATGGTTAAAAAAAGAGGCTGATTCATGTATGCACACGTGATTTATGAAGGGAATATTGCTTAAAGATGTGCATGTGCACAGTTTTATAAATCTGAATTGCTTTTGCCGTACGCCATATTTGGTTTTTGAGCGTATGTACACTGTCAATAAGCATCCTACTCACAGTTTTATAAATGAGACCCATGGTCAAACTTCTTCAGAAGTAATGTGAACACTAAAATCTTTCCTAGATCTGTTTTTTTCAAATCAGATATAGACCACTTCCATATGTGGTCCTGAATCAGACCCAGGTCTGATTTTCCCTTTTTTTTTTCAATGTGGCCGCAGTGTGAACAACCAATGTCTCATAATTTTGCGCCAGCAGGAGCTAGCCCTAGACACACAGACAGTAAAATTAAAAACCTAACTAGGCGTGCAAAAGTTTTGAAGAAAATGCATCACTGCAAAGCTCTTTACAGCACAGTCCCACCACTCCTGGCTTTGTCTCTGCATCCACCCAGACCTCCAGTGAATTTGCAACCATAACCCTGGAAAGTAGCTAATTTGGCTCTCTTACTCTTTGTTCTTCTCCTCCTCAGCACACGCTCAATTAAATTACGGCTGCCATTCCAAAAACATTTTTATATAAAGGCGAAAATGCTTATTTCCTCCATGACCTCTCTAATTTTAGTGCAACAGCGTGCTGCATCTGATGTCATCGTCATTGCTCTTTTGCTGCATACAGGTCTGATCAAAACCGCAAACAGTTCACACTTGACTCTAATATAGACCACACATTTTACAAGTCAATGTTAACAGCCAAGCAAAAAAATCAGATCTGAGTAAAAAATCTGAGTTAACCATTAAGACTTAAGGTGTGAATGTACCCATAGTCAACTAAACCAGTTTCTTCCCTTTTAGTCCATCAGTGTTAATGGGATATTTGCTATGGCAATGTACCGCAGACCTTGCGTCTCACACCTCTCGATATTTAGTGACGTTTGCCTCCCCACCGTCATGCTTTGGGTCCCACTTTCACACTCTCCCCGGGTCGTCGAGGGCGACTGGCACCGAGAGTCTTAGACCGGATCATCAATGATTGCAGTTCTAGTTAAGTTTTGTCTTTTTATATCTGTCATTCAGCTGCCCTCTATAGGGTAATAGGTGCACCTGCTGTTGACACAAGATCCCATGTCTGCAAGAGAGCTTTACGGGGTGTGTGTGTGTGTGTGTGTGTGTGTGTGTGTGTGTGTGTGTGTGTGTGTGTGTGTGTGTGTGTGTGTGTGTGTGCGTGTGTGTGTGTGTGTGTGCTTTTATTTTTTAATTTCATTTAATGTATTATATTTTCAAGGACAACCAGGGGCGGAGCCAGAAGTCAAACATGGGGGGCTCAACCCAAACCAAGGTGGCACTGGGGCTTGCTCACCCAAGGACATTTCTTTCAAACACTGCCACTAAAAGAAGCAAAAACTTTCTCCTACTATTTTTAGATAACATAAGATAGGATGGTAGCAACTTGGCGTAAATGGCATAACTGAACTAGAAACCAGTTTTGTTACATTATAATGGAGTAGAGTTCCCAGAATGAATGTTTATCTGACAAATCTGCTGCATTTGAATCAATCCCATAATAATCTGGACTGCTCTAATGGTAAATCCAAAAAGAAAATTTACTTAATTATGTAAGATCCCTTTAGGGAATGACAGTAGTATAATAGTAGCAGCATAGAACAATTGAAGGTATTTTTTATTTTGTTTTCAAACATTCTGGGCTATCTTTGTGAGGACCTTAGGTGTGACAACACTTTGTTTTCCTATTTAAGGCTCAAACACAACCTATGGAGTTGTTTTTTCTCCCTTGTGCTCATGTATGTAGATGTAGAATGTGTGTGGGAGTACCCAACAAGATACAATATTGATACACTACTCTATAGTGCCACTATAAAAAGGAGTTGAAAAAAGGATACCTCTAAGGTTGGAGATAGAATTATCTTTAGGTTAATAGTTGTGTTGTATTTAGGCATTTAATTGTGAGGGTTGAAACAGATATTGATTTTTTTCAGACACGTGGATCCAGCGAACGAGCTGTAAACACATACATCATTATCACCTTGTAAGGTTGCTGTGGAAAACATACCTGTTAGCAACCAGTTGTCTATTTACACATCCAGCAAACACAATGGAACAATAACACACCAAGGAATGCTAACCATGAAGTGAGTCACTCTTTTTAGCTCGGTATTTTGTCACCACCAACTACAAAGGGACCTCCCCTAACCCTAACCCAACGTGTCAACAGTCATCTTTAAGGGGCTCTCCTTTCCTTCTTGCCTATCCACTACTGTAGGATATATTATACAGGATTTTAAATTCAATTCACCCAGTATTAACAGCCTTGACCTTGACAAGGTCATGTCATGAAACGCCTACAGGCAGCTGGCTCTTTTGGCTGTTGGACTCTCTCCCTCACTCTCTCTGTCATTTGTCCTGTGATTGACACATCACTCTGAGTTTTCATTTGGCTTGAGGAAAGATGGTGCTGTGTCCCTTTTTCCATTTCTGCAATCCCACACTTTCAACAGATTTAGGTCCAAGGGAAGACCATCTGAGCATTTTGCCACAATGAATTGGAACACTACTGGCTAGCTGAAAAGATATACAGTGCATGTGGACAGTATCCAGCCAGTTGACGTTTGTTCACAATTCATGGTGTGGCAGCTTAATCTCTAAAATGGAAAATGGTGGGGGATTTCTGGTCTACTGCAGCTATGTTCTGTAGTCTTGCTTTTAAAAAAGTAGCTGAAGACTCACTTTTTTAAAACTTGCTTTTGTCTCATGTTTGTAATTTTGTGTTTTCTTTTTCATTTTTATTTTCATTGGTATTTTAATTATTGTTTGCTTGTTTTAACAGTTTAACTAATGACACCTCTGAGTCTGTATCAGCCTGTTGTCACATTCTTTCAGAGCATAGTTACTCTGGTTCAGTCAAGTGTAAAGTGAAGTGTCTGTGAGCAGCTGTATTGAGGTCTTTCCACAGATTTTCCAAAGGGATTTAAGACCTGGCTTTTACTGGGTCATACCAGGACTGTCACTTTCTTGTTCTGAAGACAATACAGTGATATGGAAGGGCTTCAATTTGATATGGAGCTTAGTGTAAATGCAGTGAGGGGAGACCATTTTATTTATAATTCTTCTGCTGTGCTTGTTTATTGACTGCTTTCATCTTATCATTAAGCTTCACATTTCGGCATTCAACATTCACAAATGTTGCTTTAAAAAAATCTAATAAGTTAAATAAGTTAACCACCTTTCCACTCATATCCATGGAGAAGCCACTCATTAAATGAGTGTACTTTGACTGAATTGGCCGTATATCCCACCAGTGGGAACACAAACTTCGGGGTAGACGTGTAGCTTGTTATCTTTATCAAACCTCACATGTCCTTTTTCCATCTGTGCTTAAAGGAGCACCAACAGCAAGAGACTGCCACCTTCACATTTTACAGCAGAAATGTTGTTAAAATGTTGTCTCTAGTCTGCTTTGAATTATAGCTGACAAGTTACATTTCTTTTATTGTATCAGACAGATGTTTTGCCGCCAAGCAAGTGCTGCTCTGACTGTTTTTAAAGGTGCTATCTCAGCAAACTCCTTGTCACCACTCTGACCGGGGCTCTCATGTCCAGTTGTTCAGTTTGGCAAGAATTAGAGAATATACATGTATTAGCCTTGTGATAACTTAATATTTTTTTATTCAGAAACGCTAATTTATTGTTGAACTACAGTCTATTTTTTCTAAAATCTCTCAACACATGAATTGTCAAATAAAACCTAAAGCTTAAGTAACCATCTCTTTGTATGTTTAGGATCCTTTAACCTTCCAAAGTTGTGCAAATATGTGTATTCCCTAAGAAAATGACCTGAACTAATTTTATACTTTAATCCCAATTAGTATGAATTTGATGCATCTTCTTAAAATGTAAAGAACAAGTTCTGATAATATTTTACCAGTAGGGAGAATTGTAGTTTTCAGTTTAATTTAAGATTTTGAGCAGTGTAGCATCCACATGCAGTAAGAATGAGGCTGCATGTGAGATACAATTTGGATGTGCTAACGGTGGCAGCAGAATGAGCAAGTCTGAATGTCAGCCAATGGACCCATGTGCACTGACTGCACTTATAAACACAACATCTGTGGTAGAGCAGTTGCCTCCCAATCGGAAGGTTGGTGGTTCGATCCCTGGCCCTGTAGTTCCAAATCGAAGTGTCCTTGGGAAAGAAACTGAACCCCTAATTGCCGCCAATGCTGCGCCATCGGTGTTTAAATGTGTGTGAGAGATTATCTGATGAGCGGGTGGCAGCCTCGGCCACAGTGTATGAATGTGTGTGATTGGCGAATGGATCCTGTACCATTTAAAAGCGCTTTGAGTAGTCTTTGAGACTAGAAAAGCGCTATAAAAGAACATTACATTTACATTTCATTACCCAGGGTCAACAGTCAAGCCTAACTGCATACCTTTTCATGGGAATTTACTAATGTAGCTAAGTGTGAAAGTGTAGAAAACGCATGTAACGCCTTTTAGTACGCCTCCCTTGGCAGAACATACTGCAGAAAACTCATTTTCATGTGTGTTAATTTGTGAAAAACCACCCCAAGAATATGAATACATTTTAATGTTTCAGAAATCCCTACAATTTATTATAATGACTCTATACGTAGAGTCAAATGAACATCTCATATAATAATTTCTATTCAAAATGGCTCTACTTTCATGGCAGTGCAAATAATGATGCAATTTGCAAACAAATCCCCACTTACAAAACAGGAAAATCTTATTTCAAAAGAAGTCAATGTTTTACTTGGTTGTCTCCATAAAGTTTAACACTACATGCGTGTGCAACACAACATTTCAGCTGCTGTGCGACCGCTTTCCACACACGCGCGTTTGCCATGAAAAGATACAGGCAACGCAATTTTCTGTTCACGTTAACACCGCAAGTTAAACTCAGGTGCTAATATGGCCCCGGTGCCCGGTATGTAGCAGACAGAGTAGCAACGCAGATACCACTGCCTCATTACAGTGCAACTTTACTGTCTGCGCTGCACTATGATGCTCCGAAACAGACGTTAAAGTCAACAGAAGCATCGCTGCATGTCATACTAGTAAACACTAATAACATGTTACACTTGGCAGCAGGTAACGTTTCGTACTGTTAGCTACAGTGGAAACTGGATTACACTTTGTCAAAATGCTGACAGCTAAACGGTGTAAAATTGTGACTGTATTTCACTGTAGAGGATTCCAACACCGGGACGAACAATGGTCTGCCAATAAAGACTAAAAGACACAAATCAGCACTGGTCACTGCTGCTGTCGGAAGCCCAACACAGACTGGACTAAATGCAGCGTTTACTGGTAAACCTTGTGTTGAATTCAAACTTATTGAAAATACCCTTTTCTCACAAATTTTTTGTCTTTTAATAGCAATTTGCTGGTGAAATAATAATAATTATATCAATATTATGAAAAAATAATATTTTTTGATCCGTAAAATGATCTGATCCGTGAGTTTTGTTATCCATCGCACCCCTATTTGTTAAGGATGGGAAATTATATCTCAAAATTATTAAAATGTGTTTTAATAATGTGTAGTTACATAAGAAACCAATTGCTCCAAAAAAAGGAAGTTTAAAACAGGGCAAATGTATTGTCAATTTTGGCAACCAAAAGCTGATGCCTGGTTGCCTTGCCGGCAACCACTTTAAAAGGTTTTGAGCCCTGTGTGCCTTGGTATAGTCACACCCAGTGCTCTGTGAATGATGGAAGAATTGGCACAAAGAGAGTGAAGTTCCCAGCACACAAGGCGAGGCATTTATATGTTGCTTAAAATGGGTCTTTTATGCTGAAAGATTTTCCTTCAAGTTAATCAAATCTCTACAACCATCATAAAAAAGCAAATTAGAAAGTGTCATGGCGAAGTGCAGTGTAATTGCACATGGTAATGTATTGTTTTCCTTATAAAAGACTACTACAAAATAACTACAAAAAACGTTTAGATTTTCAGTGCATATCATGATGTAGAACCTGCTATTCTCCTGGTTAATGTACCTTGCCCCTTCTGAACCTCATTGATCAAAATTAGTTTCCTACATGGATGTTTATCTCCATTTGGTGAGCCGTTTTCATCATGCACCACTGTGATCGACACACTAGTTTAAATGGTTTGACACAAGGAATCTGACTGACTGAGAGTGTAAAAATAAATCTCCACACTCATCCATTTGTGCATAGCGCCGCACCCTTTTGATCATAAATAGCAGATCCACTTGGATAAACATTCATTGACCTTGCCACCGTGACATAGTACTTTGTGTTGGTCTTTGCGATGTTAAACTGAGAGTCTTCAATCTTTTTTTACTTTTCTGAACCTTTTCTTTCCTTCTAAGAGATCATTCTTGGGAATTTTCTTTCATTATTACTTAGCTACAGACTGTTTCAGCCATCAGCAACTGTGCCAACAAATTTGAAAGCCTTGAATAAATATATATGGATATTATGTGTGTTGTGTGACTGTGACTTAGTGTTGGGATCATTTATTGAGGTATTATGGAATTCACCCAAAATATATCCCAGCTACAGATCGGATTATCATGGCACCTTCAGGGTGTGTACAGATGTGACAAAATGCACACAAAACAACAACTTTGATGTTGGAATTTTACTTGAACTGCATTAATAATAATCCAAAGACAATGAGGTAGAGACATGCAGAATAAAAACAGAGAGCAAGAGTGAGAGAGCGAGAGAGGCGTGGATGATTGACCCTTGCCAGATTTAATCTCCGCCTTCTCTTAGGGCCGTGACATACTAACCCGATAATCAGCCGGCGGATAGTCTGTATAAAAAATATTAACTCAAAATAGTTTTGTCTTTGCTTTATTTAAAGGAAGAATAATGAGCTTCTCTTCTAATTGGCAGTGTTATGAAGTCCTGTGGGTTTTAGCAGTAGATAGCCGCTTGAGTAAAATTTTAACAACATCTGAGATCCAAGGAGGTTAAACGCCAAACTGGCCAACCTTGTCAGTTTACCTTAAAAAACATAACAAAGCAGCCTAAATTGCTGGGCCTCTTTCTTACTGCCATCACTGCAATGTTGTGGATCATGTGTTGTGAAAATACCTGTCTACCACACTTACTTTCTTTGGTAAGGGAACAGAGATGACAAAACACCAAGGGTGGTGTCAAACTGGATGTCAGCCAGGCCCCCACAGCTGGTGGCCTGACACAGCCTGACAGGTCCAGTCACTTCTCCCAGATAAAGCCCCCTAGACAAGTTGTCCAATGTCATGTTGTCAATCTGATAACACAGTTTTAATGTGTCATGAACTAGTTATTAAACAGAACATCCTAAATGAACTTGTTTTTGTGATCAGGCATGGAATAACTATATTTGGAACTCTGACATTTGTGTTAAACACCAGTATTGTCATAAATGTACAAAAGTTTATCTTTCCATCACATTGATCTTGATGATGGGGGATACTGTACTCTGTGGTTTGGGTAAACCATTTTGCCACAGGTCTTGTAGCTGCTGGGGGCTTCTGTTAGTGCTATTTTCTGTGTATGTGTGTTTTATACATCCTGCCGCACACAAAATTTCATTTTCTAAAGGACAAATAAAGTGGAACTATAAAGTGGAACTTGGTGCTGCTAAGATTTACAGTAGTCCAGCTGCTCCCAAGTGAGCCACACTCCATGGTTCAGCTACAGCATCCGTTATAAAGTAGAGAACAGAGAACTATTCATAGGCGATGGAGCATATTCGGTCTTCTTTTCACCATCTAAGATTACAAACAGGAGGACATAAAGTAGGACAATGCCAGCAGAATCCGCTGTTTGATTAAGGGTATTTCTGCAGAGTTCCAGTCCCATCAAACTGTCATTAACCAGGATTTTGTGGCCTTTATTTTTAGATTGTTACGACCCAAATTGCCTGATTTTGTGGGATCATTTGAAAAAACTACAATAAAAGTGGCAATGTATTTTGTATGTTTGTTCCAAAGATGTTGCGGTAGACAAGAGAAAGTTGCAAAAAAGTTGCATCTTTTTGTATAGTTTTTTGAAATATAAAAAAGGAAACTTGTTTTGGGGAGACGCAAATGTCTTTGCTATTTTAAGACCGATGGGAATTTCCCGTCTTGTGCCCACGTCGTTTAAATAGCAAAAGCATCTGCGGCCATCTTTGCGCCCTTGGGCGTGCTGGTCTTACACGGAGGTGTTTTCAGGTGAATTCTTGGCGTATTGCTATCTTGCGGCAGCAGAAAGTGATCGCACCATTGACCAACAAAAATCTGGTCCAAATTCAACAGCTCATTGAATTTTAACAGTGCATTAGTAAAATGCACGTAGGCTCTTGCACAGTGCATGCACAATATCCTTGTTATACACACACAGGGACACGCAACAGCGCTCACACACATGCAAAAGATTTAAAATAAAAATATAACAGTCAAAAGCAGTGCGCCAAGGTACAACATGCCTGGCTTTTAATGGGAGATGACACGGATTGGTTCATTGCATGTTACGGCCAAAACACACGTATGAATTAATGAAGACAGTAAGTACAACCCTTTTGAACCATGCAGACCTTGACGCCGTGCGCTTAGATCGTTAAAATAGGGCCCTTGGTAGTAGTTACATTATTATTTACTGTAATAAACATACTTCACATGTGGGTTGAACTGTCTTTGAACTTTAAGTTAAATGAAATTTATAAAGACAATTATGTTAATAAGTAAATAATATAGTTTACATATACACAACAATGTATTTTCTTTTAGAGTGCACCGAGGAGCTGCCTCCAGCCCCTCCCACTCATGAATTTGCAGGCTGCATGCATGACAGCGTCAACATTGCACTTGCTCAGCGAGGCAATTGTTTTGTGAGTAGTATCATGCTTATTGTGGTCTTGCGGAGGGATTAACTGTGTTAATAAAACCGTTGAAACATCGCGGACAGTGAGAGCTCCCCGGACATCCTTTATCAGATTCTGGTTGTTCCCCTCTCCGCGGCAGTCTCCTCTACTCCTTATCTTTACAACGGAGCTAGCTACCTGGAGCTAACCGCTAATCAGAGCTAATGTTGTTAACCCAGCCTTCAGTTCTCCGTGCCTGTATCCATTAACTGCATGCATGGACTCAAGCCAGAATAAAACCCTTCCTTTTAATAAAATGGCTGTAACTCAGAATTGTTTGAATGACAGAAATCTGCTTAAATTACGACGTAGCGTTAGCGTGCCAAATTGATGCTTTCTCTGAGAGTGCAGACTGATTTGCTCTCGCGAGTCACATGACCAAATTGCAGCCCTTGCGATTAGGTAATCGGGTTTAACATATCGCGATATTATTGGAAATGCGATTAATCGTTCAGCCCTAATTCAGACCTTTAGATAAAGTACTTATTGAATTTATTATTACACTAAAAATTTTGAGTTTGGCTGTCCTCAAGGTCTCAAAAGTGAATTGAACTTCTACTTATTATACTATTATACTTATACTGAGGACATGCGAATGAAATGAGTCTTCTTTAGTCCCCGTTATATCCCGTTTACACCAGGCATTTTGGTGCAGATTAATTAATTACATATAGAATAAAATTATAGTTACTAACTTGTGAGATTTACAGGTTTAGTGTACATGAGCTATGTACTTTCTGATACCCTTTTAGAGGATTTTGGATTTTCCAGTGCTCCTGTGGCAGGTAGTTGGTTTCTGATGTTGGTGTACAGTGTGACAAGTGCCTGGAATCATTTGGTCGCACAATAAATAAGTTGGGTTTTCTGCAGTTTAGTGAATCTGTCTCTTATTTGTGCTGAAACGGTTAGTCAATTAAGATTTTGGAGGTCACAAATACCAACACAGATTTGTTTGATTGTGTAAATGCTGTGAGCAATTATTTAATAAAAAGAAACTTTCAAAACAATATACAATAAAAGATAGTTATTAGGCAAATAAAACGCCAACACAGATAATCTGCAAACTGCCAAAACATGGCCTGATAATTCAACACCAAATCGTAGTTGCAAAATTGTCAAAGCATCTTTGTTGGAAAACAGGCCTTTACACATACAAACACAGAAACATTCTCACACAATTACAACCACAAAAATAAAGACTAGCAGTTCAATCTTACAATCATTTCAACCCTAAAAAGAACATATTGGAAGCAGAGCACGGCTGAACCGTTTACAGACAATTGATCTGCTGAAAAATGATTTTTGAGGCTGTTCTGACCCCACCATAAAAAAAAGATACTTTTAACCCCCTTCCATCATGCCTCAGTATTCCACAAGTGATTCAAGTCTGAATAGTTGAGTGGCTGTCTGAAAGGCAGACCAGTGCAGAGCGTGGTGGGGGGCTGATGGGCTGACCCAGATAGAGGGAGACAGATTTAAAGTTCAACCAGGACACACAGGATAGGTTTGAGTGCATTGTAATGGTGACCACTGCTTTTTTTTTTCTTCTTTCTGTATCTCTACACACAACCCAAAACCTGTCTCATATAAAAGAAAACACCAATCCCGGGAAAATTCGATCTACAGTTCATACAGCAACACACCTCAAATATGCAGTGTTGATTGTTTGCCTGCTTGCCATGGTAATTTCTTTCCTACTATAAGCATCAACAGAAAAAAAACTCAAACCTCGTCTGTTTTCATTTCCAGATTGGGCTTCATTTCCCAAATACAAAGTGAAAATTGATGAGAAAGACAACACAGTCTTGTCAGTTATTCGGGACTGTACACACATCCAGCTCTGCAGACAGAGGGCTACTGTATGGAATAACAGAGGTACTGTCTGCAAGAGGTCACATGGAGGGTGTTGAAACTCCTGATTATGCTCCTAGTTGTACTGAAACTCCATCAGGTTAGTAGATAACACAGAGCCTTGGAATACTACCCGGAGCCATTATTGATGGTTGAAATGATAAACTGATCTGATCTGGTGTGGCCATGTGACCTGACACTTTGACAACTTAAGTCAAGAACACATCAACAATGCAGTTTAAAGGGAGATCCCCTAACAAACTATGTAATCAAGTATCATTTTGTCAATAAAAGCTATGAAGAATTTTTCGATCACTTGATTTGTGATACAAATGGAACAACAGCTTAATACCTTGTAACAAAAACTGTGACAAAACTGGACAAATGGTCAGTCACTCATACACAGGTAAACAGAGCAAGCTCTAGCATACATGTGATAACTACTGTGTAGTGTTTGGATGTGTAAAGTGCAGGTGTGTTGAGATACATATCCATAGTCAGTATAGTAGATGGCTGTCAGCACATCCCTGGTATCGAATAACAGACAGGAGTACTGACACGGAAACTAAGCAATGTAGAGCTATGGAAGGGGGCAACAGCTAAATGTATTTTAGCCACCTAAAACAAAAGGCGTACCTAAAAAAAACTATATTGGTTTAAGTTTACAATATATAAAGAATATTTTCACAGCCTAACCTTGCCAAACCTTTACAATACAATACATCTGGCTGATGCTTTTATAAACTATATTATCCCTCCTGTTGTCCTAGGGACAAATTTGCCCTGTTTCTACATCAGAAATTTGTGATTCTTTTAACCAAAATTTTCCAAATATTACATGGAAATTCAAATTAAACAAAGGAGCAGTTAATTACTTTATTCAATTATGGGTGTTTTATTCCCCCCAAAACACTTTGACAAAAGACAAAGAAATATATAATTTCATCTAAATGAGGTTTCTTTACCATGAATTCGAAAAAGAAAATAGTGTTAAACTAGTGGTAATATATTGGTGTTATTGATGTATACAGTACACTGATGGTAGTGTTACAAAAATTTTGAAAATTTTGAAAATAAGCATAAAAAAGTGATTAAAAAAGTATCTCAAATGCGTCAAAAAAGTGTTGAAAAAGCGTCAAAAAATTGTTCATTTTCAGTTTTGACCTGGGACTTGTCTTGCTCGGTGACATTTGGTTGATGTATCGCAATGGGAATTGAACCCAGATCTCTGACGCGTCTAATCCAGTTCGCCATCCCATCCCAACACAAACCAACAGTGAAAGTGTTAAGGCAAAACACAAGAACACTAAACTAAAAACTTAAATCCTATGCAAAAGTAGAGGGAAACCAACAGAGTTGTAAGTGAAATGATTGTTTATGTCAAAATTAAGTGCCACAGTTAACATTTGCATACAGCCTCCTATTCAAATTTCACAAAGAGTCAGAAAGAGTCACAGAGACACACAGAGTCAGAGTCACACATGCACACACACACACACACACACACACACACACACACACACACACACACAAACTTACAAACTTGCAGCAACTGTAATTGGGTGGCTTGGATTCCCATTTGCAATTACCAAGCAGCTTGATCCCGTTACAAGATTGGATGGATCCCATTATGTAATTTAGGTCCATGGAAGGCAAGTATTTAAGGAGATATTGCCACTTATTATAAAATGAGCAAACTAATCATGCTTCAAGGTTATTGAGGTTATAATAACCTGAAAACCCAAGCTAAACTACAGTAAAATCCTGGATGTTAATTATGCATCCATTATACCCATACACACTGTATATTTTAAATAGTTTTAACTCATCTTTATTTAAGTACATTACAGTAGCTGCCAAATTAGTAAAATAAAGAAAAAACACTAGCTATAAATTATTTTATAAAATGTTAAAGCTTTTTTGCATTGCATGTTAAATTGATTTTTTTTCATGTTTTCAAGAACCATTCTTAGGTATTACACTATTAAAACACTAAAAACTTGTTTTAATTGAAAAAAAGGGGGCCTCGCCTTGTATTGCTTAGGGAAATTAGAATTAGGGAAAAAACAGATCACAATTAAGTGAACTACTGGTGAGAGACAGAAGAAGAACAGGCATTGGGTGAGCTTCCCCCGGGTGCACCAGTTTCTTCCCCCCATAATGACATGCGTGATACATAACTCCTGCCGTTGCCCTTGACAAAGGTACTGGCATTACAACTAGAGTTGGTCCCCGTGAGCCGGACTATGGCTGCCCTCTGCCTCTAATTAGTGTGGGGTGTGTAAATCACCATTTAACACAGAAGACCATTTAACAAAGCCTGTAAATTTATACATATTTACATAAAGCAATTAAAATATGATTAGTTAATTGCATTACTGTGCTCTTCCAGGAATTTAAATTAAATTAAAGAACTACTTTTAATTAAAAAAGAAGAAATATAAAGTGTGCAATAAAAGGTGCATCTTAAAGATGGCGATGGCGATTTGTCTCTGTATTTTTACTTGGTATTGATGACATTGGATTGTTGAGGGTTTCTTTGTTATGTCGATTTGGATCTGTGTATCGTTTCACCCCTTGTTAGGATGGGTTGAATGCAGAAGATAAATTCCTCACGTGTAAATATATTTGACAAATAAAAGAAATAGTATATGTAATTACTGTATATCAAAGACCAAGCATTAGTAAAGTTTATGAATGCCCATCAACCTCCCTAACCGTCACTTAGCTCACATTACTTTGCTAACACAAGGAACTTGGCCACATATTGAAAAACACTGATGCGGGGTAGTTGCATATAGGGCTGGAAAGTATGACTTAAATTTACTTAACCATATGTTTTGTATATTGGAGTAATGATATGTAACATATCACCGTAAAATGTGATTTAAAATACAAGACTCTAGTGAATAATTATGCCTGGATTTCAAGTTATACAGTACTTTACAGTGCTTGTGGAGGCAATACGTACAATACATGGTGAGAGTTACTGTAAGAGCTTATCACACTAGACAGCTGATGCTGTGCATGTATCTGTGCGTGCGTGTGTGAACGCATGTGTGTTTGTGTGTCTGTGTGTGCTATTTGCTCCACTTTCTCACAACAGCTGCTGTGTAATTTCACGGTCTTGTTTTGGGTGAAACAAATCCAGCTTGATATTGGAAACCATGAATCCAGGGTTTTACCAGTACAGTACCTCAAAGCCATCTGTTGCCACAGCCATAGGCATTTGAGCAAGTTGAACAATGCATCCCTACTATTCAGTTAGGGAGAGAAAAGTTCATCATACAGTCTCCACAATCAGTTGGTTATATTCAAGGAGACCAGTTGCCACAGCATGCTTTACTGTCAGTCACAGTCTGTCAAGCCCCACCGGAGTCTGACTGTTTACAAAGTTAGGTAACAGGCCATTTTGCTTAACTGCGATGATAGAGTAAAAATAAAACATAGGCTGCCGTATGTTGAATGAACCTGCATGGCCCGCTGACTCCAGCCAAACTTTATGTTAGCTGAAAGTAGTTTCGTTTATCGCTAAAATGCCAACCCAATTTGAGAGTCAACATTAGCTAAATCCACCCAATCCACCTAACATTAGCTCGTTGTTCGGGATTTGGGACGTTTGCGAATGAGCCCACTCAAGTGTAACATTGCTATTAATATTTTGCATTAGCCCTGTTGATTTTATTATCTAATCTACACTAGTGCAGGTGACTGTTTCTTGACTTAATCCAAGTGCTAAGGTGGTGTGGAATTTATGCTTGGGTGGTATCACGATATTAAGGTGACAGCTGGAGAACATGAAAAAAACAAAACATTTAACAGTTAAAGAGCTGGCTATTTCCTTTGGATTTGGTGGAAGCATCCAAGTTTAAACAATTTCTCCATCTTTCAGCCCTGCTTGTATAACTAGACATATATTTCTTAGCATGTAAATGTTAATTTAATTCAGCATTAGAGGGAAGAGTACGCTCTCAATTGAGATTGGTTTAAGGAAATGCCAATAAACCAGAGCATGTTTTTTCCAATCCCGGAATGCTGTGTGGAATAGCCAGACTCTCCTGCGCAGCGCTGTGTAGGAAGGTCTGGCAAAGCGAGACTAGCCTTTTAAATGACCCTGCCAACTTTAACAGCTTTACTGGTTAGCATGTAGTAGGTCAGAGGGTTGGTGCCGTATTGTCGCAGTACATTTTAATTGGCAATTAGCACATTTTAATTGCCAATTAAAACCCACGATACATCTCTCTAAAGATTGTCAGAATAACATTCAAGAGAAAAAACGTTGACAATTTTAGGTGATGAATATATAATGTAATGACTTACGTAACTGTCCTAAAGCCAACAAGCCTTAGTATATTTTGATATAATGTTGCCGTTCCCCTGGAAAATTGAGGTCGTAGTAGAGCCTGAGCATCTGCTAAGCTTTATTAGATATGATTGGTTTGTGCAGCAGTTATTTCTATCATCTGACCCCAATTGACCTGAAAGAGCTCAATGTAATCTCTTTATACCATAGTTGGAATTTTTTTTGCATTTTTTGAATGTCCTCTTTTGACTGTGGTTTCAGACTTACAAACCAAAACATTTAGGGCTTTGAATAGAAGAGCCATATTTTTCTTACCATTTTTAAAATTTTTCCTCAAGTATCACTCTGAGCATAAGCTTTGGACACAGTCTCTAATTTCCTATTTAATGCATGTAACAGCCCGGCTTCAAAGACACATACAGAGCAGCCAGAATGCCATATTCTCACTAATCCCCATATTTAAAACCCACTATCTTGTTTTTGCATTACTAGTATTTTCATTATTCATGTATCTCTCAACTTCGCATCACATCCAGTGCAGCCATTCCCATCATATTCATGATGGCAAGAGCAAAGTTCACTTAAACACACAGTATGAGTCACAAGGGATTAAGAGGAAGATGTCCTACATACTAATTATCTCAGCTTGGTTTGGGAATCTAACAGTGATACTAGTAGTCCATACAGCACTAAAGTGATGAGGGTTAGGGAGCATCCAACCCTCCAACAGCTCTTTGATGAAACAGTAGTCGGACAGGGGGGCTGCGCATCGGAGTGTGAATATGTGTGAGTGTTCATCTGATGAGCAGGTGACCCCTTGTACGGCAGCCTCGGCCACAGTGTATAAATGTGTGTGAATGGTGAATGTTTCCTGTATGATGTAATAGCGCTTTGAGTAGTCGTTAAGACTAGAAAAGCGCCATATAAATGCAGCAAATTTACATTTACAGGTAAGTCATTACTGCTGACCCTTCATACGTCCTACACTATCAATATTAGCTGTTTCCACCAAGTCAATGTTAATGAGTCTCAATTAACAAAGGATCAACCGACTATGTGTAATGTGAAGAGAGGATTTTACAGGGTCAAAAAAACAGAGAATTATCATCTGACTGCAGTTGCTTTCAGCTCTACAGAGTGTTTTAGGGTCTTTTAGCTCATTGTTTTGGTTTGACAGTCTGCAAAACTTCATGCCTAATACCAAAAAGCAGACAGACAAAGTTAGTGACAAAGTTAGCCAGATATTATTTGTTAGGAGTTTGTGAAGTGCAAAAAAAGAGCAATGAGCACAGTAAATATTGAACCTACTTTGACTCTACTAAATATGCTACTGTGGTTGGTTGTGTAAATAGTAAGGTGTTTGCTAACAAGTTTGCCAAATCAACTCTATAAATTGAGTTCTGCTGCCAAGTGGCCAAAGAAATGTTGAATGACTTGTTGTTTTAGCACGACTGCACAAACATAATTCACATTTCATTCCCAGAGAAATGAATACAAACAATCACAACTGAGAGAGTGGACATACGTGTATGCCCAGACACACAAATACAGGGTCCTGACAGCCTTCATTCTTTAGCTTGTGATCGTCTCATAACCCTGAGCCCCACGTGTCTAACCTTAACCCTTCACCTTAAGTTAACCCAATCCACTCCTTATTCTTGTAATATTAGTCTAGCCTCAGCTGTGAAGAAGTGAGGGTCGGTCCAAATAACCTCATTTTGCAAAAATGTCCTCAGTCAAAATATCAAATTTGCCCTGCACACCCACACACACCAATATACACGCACAAACCCCAACACACACACACACACACACACACACATATACCTGACCTAGAATTACAACACAAGGCGGTAATTTGGACTCTTGACAGAATGATTTAGCTCATGTGGGATTAATGGGCAAAGATGATGAGTTAATGATTAATTACTCATTTTGGATCTGATACTGTATTTAGGCCTCTGCACAGAATAATTGACAGCATCTGCTGCAGCCCATTCTGAAACCTAATTGAAATACAAAAGGGGAGGACAGGCTCTCATATTCTGCTTTCACCACAATTTGACGCACAGCTCTACAAACATTTTTCACCCTCAGCAGAAAGAAATGGCTCCATTGACATGAAACATTACCACCCTGAAGGGCAAAAAATGAATTCTCTCTTCACTAGTTCATGTAACTTTCCAGTCCCACAAGAAGATTAAGGGCCAAAAGCTATTTCTATGTAGGCTAACCATTTGACATAACAGAAGTCTCCACTTTGGAGACAACAAATCTAGTCCAGGGGATTTTGTTACACAACCCAGACCCCAAAACTGGACATAATTATATGTTTTTACTGTGAAGATACCAATTTAACAGCCTGCTTCACATTTGTCCTTATTGTGGTTGGGCGTTTTGTTAAATATATTTTGTCCTTGTGTTACTTTTCGGTCTTGAATATGTTTAGTCCTCGTTTCCTCCCTGGGGCCTGTTACACGAAACCAGGATAAGGTAATAAGGCAGGATATTAGAGTAATACTGGATGAATTTAGCTTTGACTTGGTTGCACGAAAGCAAGTTGAATTAACCAAGACAAGTAACCATGGAGATGTATTCTTTGTTTATTCTTTTCTCCAGAGCAGGCTAACAGCCAGGCTAAGATTAATCCTGGAGTCTTGTGTTAAATCAGCTGCTGCCATGATCCAAAATAACAGTTTAACAGTTATTCCGTTGTCTTCTGTATGGGTTCTGCTTTATTTTTTATTAACATGCATTACTTGTCACTATTGTTGTAACGAGTTTGATTTAAACCCTACTATTGCAGTTGTTTAGATGGTTAGACATGGTTGTACTGGCACCTAGATGTGGAATGGCAATCGAGAGAGTCTGGGCTTTTCACGGTGGGACGGTAGTGTTTCGAGGCCGCAAAAACCTGAGAATAGTTTTACATTACATTATACATACATCGCAAGTTCTTAGCAGGACCATCAGGCTGCCTAGTGTGCGAGCGCTGCACAGACCTGCGCATCGCTTCAGTGTCCACTCACTTTGTAAAAATAGAGATTAGCCCGGTTTCTGTGTTCTATGCATTTAAGTTTAGTCCTTAGGGTACAATTCCCAAGGAACATTAATTCCCTCTGCTCACTTTTAAGGCAAAGTAGGCAAAAAAAAATACATTTTATTTATATAGTGCAATACATGGTACGCTACTCAAAGACACTTTACAGTAAAACCAGAACATTTAGCACATAAAAACAGATACAGCAATCAAACCAACACATAAAACAAGCATATTAAAAGCAATTAAAACACAGTGTAGCATACAACTTTGTAGAAATAGGGATTGACTAATAGGCTAGTCTGTTGGGCTTTTCTCTCCATTTGATAGTAACAGCCGTATTTCCATTAGAAGCTGCTGTTCAGCGGGTGAAACATATGCCGCATTAGTCTTCTCCATTTCTACATCAGTAAATCTGTGATCGATACCGTGGTCTATCTAAGAAAGCTGTGAACGTGTACTTATCCCAGCTTTCTACACCAGGCTTGACATAACTTCACCTTCTCATCCTGGGTCGCCAAACGTCCAACTGATTAAGCCGCGATGAGCGGACTGCATTAAGTCAAGCTGCGCTTTTTCACTTATCCTGGATATTTTCCTTCTACTTTCCTGCAACAGGCCTTGGTCTGGTGTTGTAGTTTCTGTCTTGTGTTCCCTTGTGAGTGGCTGGATGTTCTGATTCCCGTTTTATTTTCTTAGTCTGGTTTTCTGTGCTGTCTTGTCTTTAGTTTTACTTCCTGTGTTTTCCCGCTCCTATAATTACCTGATGTCTTCCACCTGTTTCCCAGTCCTTGTATCACCTGCCTCTTGTCTCTCCACCCAGTGTATTTAGTAGTCCCCTTGTCTCTTTTCAGATCCTTTTGTAAGTTTGTGTTCCACGTTGGCTTTCCCTGTGATCCGTCGTCCCCTCGTGAGTCTTACCAGTGTCTGTGTTCCGTTTTTTTGGTTTCCTTTTCCTTGACTCTCACCTAAACACTCGCCTGCCTGCCTGTCATCTCTGCGTTTGGGTCCTAATTCTGCTACATTCATAACACTGCTGCTATTTCAGTTGTAATATGATAATCTCACGCTACAGTATGGTTGCCAGTTCAGAGCAACTTACTTTATGAGGCAGCTGGGCAACATCTGTCTGCGCAGGTTTAAAGGTAATTACTGGTTTACCTCTATAAAATTTGTAGATTTTTTTCAAAAGTTATTCAGTTAGCCATCTATAAGTTTGTACATGACAGTAGAGCTGAAACTCAGTAAATCATTCAAGTAATTTTTCTAGCAAATCTGCTATTTGAGCATCTGAAGTATGAGGATTTAGACTTTGTCTGTTTTTGGGAAAAGCCAGTTCCCAGTGCACTGTGGTCCTTGTCACGACGGTTGGCCTGGGGAGGTTGTTACCAGTCTTATGACTCCTATGATACACTTGAATCACTATACTTTCCTTTCACCTCCCTTCCCTATGGTGGTAGGAAGTGCCTGCATGCCTCCAACTTCACATTCTAAAAGCACTCATTTTGGAAACACTACCTTTTTCTGTTGCTGTCCAGTTTGGTAAATGCACCCAAATGCATTTTTTTTTTTCTTTTGTGACATTGCTTCAGTCTCAGTTCCAGACATTAAAGCCAAACCAAGTGATTTCTGATATGAACAATGTTGAAGCTACACTGCTTTACAGCGTTTTAGCCACAGCTGGCTGGTAAATAGGTAAAAAGTCAAGAATCTAGCAAGATACAGACCAAGGTGGTGGACTTAATACAAGATAAGATCCATCGATCCATCAGAGGGCCGGAAACATAACTTAGATCAAATGTTTATGGTTGCACTGTTTCTGAGGGATGTTTAAATAAGAAATCAATTTTTTTTTTAATCTTTTAATAGAACTTTAAATCATTGTGGGTGATAAACAGACCTTGATAAAGAGCTAGTAGCACCAGATCTAAATCCTTCTCAGGAACCAGACCAGCTGTAAATGGAAATAAATCATGGAATCCCCATCCCTAATGACCTCGCCCTAACATGCTCTCCTATTGTGCACCACTATTAACAAATCCTCCCAGTCTCTCATTAGAGCTAGGAGCAGATATAGAGGATGATTCAGTGATGCATCTCCAGACGTCAAATAACCATCCAGTCCACTAAATGTCATCCCTTATAGAAAAAAGAAGAAAGAACTGTGTTACACTGCTTTGTTGAATACTTGATTCCAATTGGTCCACAAGGGCATTCTACGGTCTGTTATTTCTGAACAGCAGGCCACTAAGTTTAATTTGCAATAAGGACCCGCTTGCTCAATATTATCACTTATATACTGCATGTCATCAAACTGTGTGATTTGATGTCACTGACTAATGATGTGACAACTCAACTTACCTTCAACATTTTTCAATTTATATTCGTACTAGGTACAATCCTAGAAAAATGTAATCACATCAGCTCCTTCAACTTGTGCATGATTCCCCATAGAATGTGGGGGCCTGAGGGTAGAAGCTCCACCTGAGCCTTTCAGTGCTGGCTTGATGTAACTGAAAGAAGGTTCTTTTCGACCTCAATGAAGGGGGAGTAAAGGCTGTGACCCAGCTAGCTTTGATCTTTAATGATTCTCCTAGCCCTTTTCTTGCAGTGCTTGTTGCACATATCCTTAAGGCTCAGTAGGGCCCCTTATTATCTAACGATCCACTCTCAGCAGTGCCTTCCGGCCTTGTTCGGTGCTATCTCCGTACCAGGCTGTTCTCGGTGATGCCGGAGTAGAAATTCCTCGGTCTTTGATGGGATAATTTCCTTAGGTGTCCTTATCTTCTTCTACTAGTCAATAAAAAGCAACCCCAACAAACAGAAATGTCTACTTTGGCGTAGAATCACAGACAGCGCTTCTAGTTGAAATGTAATTTCTTAAGATATTAGGTCGACTGTGGCAACAGAGACAGCTAAAAGTGTTTTAATAAACTTCTCCAAGCAGCAATAAAATCATCCACATCTGCTTACGTCTACAGTTTTATCACAGTGCAATAGTTTCCGTCAAATATATCAGATTATTTCTTCATAATACTACATGGCACATGAGTTAATTCTCCTATGATCAGAGAAACTGAGGCTTAGGCTAGGTCACTGAGCACTGAGCAGCAAAAACATCTAACTTCCTATTGCTTTTGGACGGCACCCAGGGGAACACTGGAATGAACCCAAGCGATGTGTGAGTGTGTCTGAAAGTGTAACAAAAGACACTCATTTAGTCAATAATAACAGAGAGCATGTTCACAAGTCATTAAAGGAAAGCATACTGTGATGAGAAAATTTCACACACTAAGCTCTTGCTCATTACAGGAATGTGCAGGACTCAACCGATTACTTTAAAAACATGACAGACCACGAAGGAATGTGTCCTAAACCGCCTCTTGAGAATTATTGTACACCTCTGCACTGCTAACTGTGATGTGTTCTATCTGGAAAAGGCTGTTAAAAAGCTATTTAAAAAGCTCCGTTCTCTGCAACTCTGAAAACGAGTTAAACAAAGTTTCACTCATGTGCTGTATCCACAATAAGAGCCAATATTAAGTCTTTACGATGGATCCATAACATGGCTATTAAGTTAAGTGATTTTAAATTATGCAAAATTGATACAAAAGGAAGCTAAATTGGCTGCATAATACAGCTCTAATAATAGCAATATTCACTGGTGATTACATTCACATTAGGTTCCATTTGGGTCCAACTGATGAAATCCTATTTGCGCCAGAAGCCCAATATCTGCCTAGTGCTGGGTGGTATACCGGTCTATACCGTATACCGGTATTAATTTCCTATATGATATGAATTTTTCATATCATGTCATACCGATGCATTGCCGCAGAAAGCACTGCGGCCGAAGTAATCCGCAAGTGAATTGAGAACAGCAGCCCTGTTAACTGTCTACCCTTCTCACTCATGGTAGTAAGTTTATAACACACAAAATAACTCACAACTAGCTCACTTCAACAGGATAAAACACCATAGCACACATTTAAAATAGTGAAATACAATTTCTAACAATTTTACGTTTATAAATTTACATGGCCGAACGGCATGTACATTATAGCTGCATGGCATTATAGTCTGCATGGCATTATAGTCTGTTATGCTCGGAGATACCAGATCATCAGCATCATATGCTCAAGAGAGGAGTCGTCTGCTGTTCGCTCTAACATTACTTGGTTATGCTAACGTTACTCGGCCGCGTAACATTTCTCATCTGTGCTAAAGGTAAAGACGTGCTTTTTTGTCGTTATTTGAACTGGGGCCGTGCATTGCTCTTTCCATGTGTTGGTGGAGCTTTTGGATCATGTACTGTGCTTTAACGTTGAGGCCTTGTATTTGTGCTGGATGTGCCTTTAGTGGAGCGTATCCCGTTGTAGCACCACCACCTGGTGGTCGGCAGATGCTTTAAGATGTTCAACTGTTGTAGGCACATTTTTACATTTTATGTCATCATTTGTGTGAGGTTGGTTCATAGAAACAAAAAAGCATGGGAGTTAATTTGACTTATTTAGCGGCTGGCTCACACAATTCTACACTAACAATCCGCTAACATTCACCCCCTTAACTTTTTGGGGGAGAGTTACTACCTCCCTGGGAAAAATCCTTGGGAAAACACTGTATTAAAATATTCATTATAGCAGCTTTAATAATCTAATTTCCAAGATCCTAATTTAAACTTAATACAGGTTCCCAGTGTTCCCATGGTGGACAAAATAGCTTGAACTTTTCAAACCTATTTGCACGGGACTAGTATTACCTGGGGTCTTCCAGTAATTTTTAATAATCTTGTGCGAATCTGCCATGTCCGTAACTTGCGGTAAGGAACATTTTATTATTCAATAGGTTATGCAAAGCCTTGACATCTGATCCGGGGTATAAAGTCAATAGATGTGAGTAAAAAATAGACTTATCCCGTGCGAATGTGCCACATGAAACACAGACACAGGGTTTTTCCTCAATCAAATGAGGTCCCATGGTAATACTAGTTCCATGTAAATATAGGGCTTGGGATAACAAAGCAAATTGCCAATCATTTCTTTATGATTTTCCTGAAGATTGCTTCAGCTTCAACTGACTCAAATAACATCTTCTTAATAGCTTGTACTTTTTGTGGACAGATTTACGTGTCCCTTTCTGATAAGAATTAGCAGTGACACTTTGTTTCAGTCTGCTCCGCAGTGAATTTAACACAGAACATTTCTGTTTTTTGTATAATGTAAAAGAGCACAGAAGGTTTCGAGGAAATTCAGCATGAATCGTGAAATGTGTCTCTGGGACTGACTGCCTTGGGAAATATGGAGTTTAACGGTAAGAATCTGTTTTTTTCCCAAATTTTCAATTTTTTTGGGACTTTTCCACCTTTAATGGACAGGACCGCTAGGTTAGAAAGGCGAGAGACGACCCGGCCACCCGACTGAGTTCCTGTAATGTATCCCTTGACAACCAAACTGTGTCTTACCATACAGTATATTAGTACTGGCAAACGATTAAAATATGTAATTTCAATTTATTACATTAATGTCATAGTTAACATGTAATTAATCGCAATTAATTGCACATTTTTATCTATTCTAAATGTCACTTGATTTTTTTGTCCCATTATATTTTCTCATTTTAATATTCTAACATGGAAAAGTGGATCAGCTTGCTTTGAACTTTGTTTTTTTACTGAAAACATTGGCATACAGCATGCTGTAGTATTCAGACGTAACATTCTCACAGCAAATAATCTCTCACACAATGTAACACTGTCCATCAATTAAAGGGTGAAAACAATATTTTGACGAGGGGGGGGGAATTGGCATCCGCTGTGCGCTTGGCCATCAAGTGGTATTTCAGACTGGACGTGCTGCGATGATAGCTCAGTTCACAACGACAAAACCCACAGATAACTTTGGTCTGGTCAATAGAACCATTTGGCAACTTTTTAGAAGTAAACTTTCCCTTCAGATCCATTTTGTCATCTCGCGCTTGTAATCCACTCAAAACATCACGTTACTACTCTTTGGCCGGCTTGCAAGCCCAAACAGCGTGTGTGCGACGTGCTGTTTCGTTTCCGGTCTAGCTAGATCCGGTGTGGTGTTGTAGTTTTTCTAACATTACTAGTTGTTACAACAACATGTGAAAAAAACTACAAAGTTTGCTAGGCCAATAAGAACGTTAATCTCGCAATTAAAAACATTTGGACCCCAATGTAAAAACATGCACCTTTCTAACCTCACAGGATTGTTATTTTTATGCCTTCCCTTAAATTGCTTTGTAGTCACTGAAATAGTTATTTTTACAACGGGGCAGTCATTTGAAGTATATATGCACCACATTGCTGGAACCAGACTCAGTGGTCTGAATGGGACAGTTGTGCACAGGGTTACATCCAATGGGGTTTGTGTGTCTGCCGTAATCATCATTACATGCCTTCAACTGAATCACACTGTTGACTCATAGTGAGCGACGAGGCTTTCTGATTGAGCTTTTTTCTTGTTAGTCCACTGGGTGATCCGTGCCCTGTTTTTAGACCCATTACCTTTAATAACAAAATGACAAAAATGACAGACACAACGGAGGAGGTAATTTGTATAATAAGGATGTCAGTTTCTGTGTTTTCCATTCTTTCCAAATTATATCTCGAGAGGATTTTCTACCTACATATTTTTCTTTTCTCTCATCGGTGCTTTGCGTACAGTCATACAGTCTGACACATTCACAGCTGGAAGCTGCTGAGTCCAACTACAGTCTTCCACTGTTTGCCACTGAGTAGCAACGCAGGACTAAGTGCTCCAATCAAGGGCACCTTGCGCACAGAGGCGAGCTTTTCTCGCTTCCCTGATTTGATTATTTCAACTGAAATTCAAACTGGCACCTTTTCTCATCACCCGCGAGCATCTCTAACCTCTGAGCTCCAGCCGCCTCGCGTATGTGTGTGTGTAATCAAATAGTTAGCGCTCTACAGTAAGCACTCTACAGTATGCACGTGTTATGCACAGTTCCCTTGGGATGAGCATTAGGTTTTACTTGATCTCACTGCCGTAAGCTTCCCACGTGCGTCATCCCAAGCGTCATCAAGCGGAAACAAATTTTCATTGTAAAATATTGTAAATTATGTTGTTGTTTTTTGAAACAGTGGAGAATGGAAATAGGACGGGGGTAGCTAGAGTGGTGGGGATGGGATCTTGTGTAAAAGTATTTATAGGCTCATTATTTTTTTCCCTTTTGAAGTATAAAAAACATGCTTACATTTGTAAGGGTGTGAGACAGACAGAGACCGAAAGGGAGCAAGAGAAAGAAAACACACACAGGGCGGTGCGACGCAGCAGAGCAGATGCCAGACGCCTGCTTTAGTTAGATCCGATGTCAGGTTCTTCGTTGTTTAACACTTATCAAAATAATAAGCTCTATTCATTTTGCCCACTTGGCCATATAATCTGGAATCCACAGGGATTGTGTAATAACCATCTTGTTGCCTGACCGGCTTGATGCAAATCACTATTGGCATTCCTCTACAGGTATGCGGCCTGACAACATAATGTCCTTAGAGAACGGTGGGGGTGTTGGATCAGAGTGATGCAAACAGACAGGATGTCATGGAATATGAAGCCTGGAAGGTCAAATAAATCTAAGTGAAGAAAAATGAGTGTGCTTGTTAGGGTGAGTAAGCTTGGGAGGAGGAGCAGTAGTACAAAGAAGGTGGGAGACTGAGGCGCGGAACTCAGGGGAATGCGTAACGCTACGAAGAATGTAAACCAGAAAAATAACTAAAACAGAAAAAGGTGTTTTCTCACAGGAGAGGTGTGGAAAAACACAGCCTACATTGTTATCATCCTGCAGATGCACATCATGTATACAGAATTTGAGAACCTCAAGCGGACTTTGTGTGTACATATCATCCAGCAAATATTAGAAAACTGGGAAATTGGCTACAAGCTGAGGCACCTTGTTAAAGTCGACTTGTCAAATGACCGCTTGCTGGGTCAATTTTTCTTTCTCAGATGACGCTGGAGAGAGGCACAAACCCAGCAGGCCAAGGTGGCACCTGCCAACACTAAAACAGTGTGGTCAAATCCAGAAAAGCAGAGCAATGTTCCAATGATTGTTGCAATTACTGTTACAAAACCAGCAGCCCATTTGCCCGTGGCGGAAGCGACAAACTAACATGACTTAAATTCTGTGTCTCTTTCACTGTACGTGTGCTTAGCTGCCTCCCTTTTCTTGTCTTTATCTCCATTACCATGTGCCGTCAAAGAATGGCAGCAGCAAACAAGCTGGAAAAGGTTGGCAAGACAAACTGCGATAACATCATGAACACAATCCCAGCAGCAAAGCCACAGCCCGGCATATATCTGCTACCTCATTAGATCTGTGTGATATGAAGGTTGAGTTTTTAATCCTTGTGGAGAGTAAAATGGCTCTTGACAGGAAATCTGTGCAAAGCAAATCTGCAGGCCAGGTGTAATCAAAACCTATAAAAGTCTTTAAAATTTTTTTGGACACACGGGAGCACTGAAAAAACCCGCTATTGCTGACTGTACAGGGCAAGGCGTTCTACGCAAGGCAGCCTCGATGTCTCCTTTTTGTGTTCGTGTCTTGGACGACAGCGGAGACATTAACTAATCTATAGCTGGGAGATAAGTGCCTCATTAGTAAAAGAAGGGGATCGGTATCCCCTCCCACTCAATGTTCATTTATTCTGCTTGGGGAAACTATAAATTAATTGGAAAGTCGTGACCTGCTGAGCGCCCAGATAGCTCAGTTGGTAGAGCGGGACGTCAATATATAGAAGTTTACTCCTCAATGCAGCGTGCCCGGGGTTCAACTCCAACCTGCGGCCCTTTGCTGCATGCCATTCCCTCTCTCTCTTCTTTCATGTGTCAACTGACTTGTCAAAAATAAAAGGCTGAAAATGCCCAAAAAATAATAATAGAGTCATGGCCTGCTGGCTGTTGTGGGTCCCCAATTAGCTTGTGTTTTTCACCCACTGAGTCCTTTTCTTGCGGTTCAGATACTGTTAAGCTGCTCCACCATACTGTGCCGCTCTGATGCTTATCACAGCAGTCGCCACAGAAACTGACAAACCCAGTAGGCAGCTATGACTCCCGCGCCTGCGCATGTCTGTTAGAGATTGTAGGAATAATAGGACACCGTCTGCCAAATGCGGGCTTTCATGATATAACGTTGTCTATTAAATTACTGTTTGCATTACCTTGTGTTTTTCTTTGAATTCGCATAAACTCCAGGATAAACACTCAGGATGATATTTAATTCAAATCCAATATAACAATCATGATTAAAAGCCTCAAATATGCAACTGCTCCCAGAGTGGGTTTATTTTATAAGGAGCACGATCTGAAAATGTATTTGGAAAAGAACATACAGTAGATCTTGTGTCAACATCAGCATAGAGGCGTACTCTCCAACCTCTGGCCTTTCCAGATACTGGAGGCCGCTTTAATAACTTGAGCTTTGAGGCCCACTAGAACTCAGGCAATAAACTGTTATACTTCACACACAAAGGAGAGACATTAAAGATCCCCTCACTAAGTGTTGTATGACATGTATTACATACTCTCTTTAAATAATATTTGGTTTTCATCCATTACATCTACTCCTCCCTTGTGGATGTATCTAGAATGAATCTATATATGAGTATGCAAATGTCTCCTACTTCGCTGTGTGTAACTCAGACATTGGACCACTAGTTTTGGGGTCACAAATCAAACTGGAATGTACACTTTGTACACATTTTAAACTCAGATGTAAAGTTTTTAATATCAAACCCAGTTTTTGATACCATTCATGGTCGGCATTTTGTTACGGTTCACTGTATTTCCACAGGACTGTAAATCTTAAGGATTACAACTTTAAGGTGGGCACAGAGAAAGGATTCCAGCCTTCTAGTGTCAACCTCGACACACACTACTCTGTTGATACAACACATTTTACCACTCAAAGCTACAGCGGCCTTGATCATGATGTGGCAAATAAGTTGAAATAGTAAAATGTATTTAGTTCTTAAAAAAATCCCTATTCACTGAACACTCCTCAGTCATTTTGGGTGAAATTGTAGAGGTGTGAGTCAAAGTAAAAAAAAGTCAAAAGGGGGCCCAGCAGGGCTCACAAAGACACAGCCTTGTCACAGGTAGAGCCACGTGACACAGCCACCCGGTATTAATACTGCTGGCAGAGTATACATTACACTGTGTAGCTCCACAATGCCTGCAAAAGACATGTGTTGTCTCAGTGTTGCTGAATTCAAGTCAAGTCAAGTTTTTTTATCCATAAAAATAGATATTACAGTGCTCCTTCCTGCCGTAATACCCATAAAAACTAGAGCATGAATACACCATGCAGTCCAGTGCAATACTATACATAAATACAGTAAAGTAAAAAAAGTCTAGATGACTTTCTCTTGGTGTTTCAGAGAGTGCAATAAGTAGTAAACATAGCGATTCAAGCAGGCGACATCGCAGATGGTCCCAGAACACTGCATGAATTCAGACAATGATATTGTTTGAGAACTAAACTCAGGATTTTTAGAAGAAAAGCACCAAACGCTCGCTCTTGGGAGGAATTGTTGGGTCTTTGTTAATAATAGAGGGTGGTCTAGACCTACTCTACCTGTAAAGCATCCTGAGATAACTCCTCTTATGATTCTACAATAAAATTAAATTGAGAAGTGAACTGAACATAGACATGGCTAGGTGTTTCACATGCAAGTCAACATTAAAGGACAGTTAAACACAAAAGGTTGCCACCCAATTTAAGCTTAGCAAAGGGACCTTTAACCAACTTAATCAATTGAATACAAATAAATAAAAAGTATTTATCCGTAAGAGACATGAGAACATTCTTTCCTTTAGTTCTGATCTGACATAACAACAGCAAGCCAAGATACTTGTCGCTCCGCAGTTTAATCACAATACAGATAAAGCTCCCCTCACGCTAAAAATAAAACAGGATGCTGTGAGATCAACATCTACTACTTCGTACAACGTCGACAGAAGCGGATTTGTTTTCTTTTCACAGTCATCTCTTTATTAAGCTCCAAAGCGCTGAGCCAATTTCCTTTTTCAATTTCCCCCACAAAGCCAATGGATATTTAGAAAAGTAAAACATTCCCTTTAATTCGAGACACATGCAAATGCCACTTAAGTCTGCATTAATGCCTCAAAATATTCATTACACAGAAAGCAATAATATTGTAACAGATACCAGATGTGTAATGATCAGAAATGACATTGTGCCGGCACACAGCCAGGTCCACAAAGCCAAAAAGGGATAAAGTCTGCCACACTCAACAAAACAAGACAGTTCAATGTGGAGCCCTACCTGAACCTAAAGGATCAGCCCAGCGAGGATTGTCTTTGTCTGTCACTTCATCAGTAGGGGAGTCTAAATCCTCTGGTGCTGTTAAACCTCTACGTTTTCTGCCTTGAGAACAATCAGTAAAAAACAAACAAAGATGACGTGACACGAATACCCCTTTTCAGATTTCCAACAGACATCTCGCACCTCTCATCCGCTAACTAACTGACAACACGCGAGTGGAAAAGAGCATGACGCCATTGTTGTCCTGTTAAGGGACGCTACATTAGCCACCAATAACTCCTACAATTTTCTACTTTGCCACTATGCTTCAAAATTCATGTTAGCCCCCTTTCTCCAAAAATCAACACAATCTACCATTTGAGAAACTACTGGGAGGAATTGTGTCAGCAATCACACAGGGCGACCATAAAACCATCTCCTGTTAGAATCCATGTTCAATACACACTCTACATAAACAGCTTTTCCAAAGAGTCAGTTGAGAGAGTTCCTTGTGGGAATCTTTTTTTTTTTTCAGCACGAATAACAAATAATAATCCTTTATCTACAACCAAACAGCTTCATTTTATATGAATAATTGGCTTTGAGCTGAGCTCACAGCACTGATTCTGTACCCAGCCATGCATCTCTAACCGCTCACCATGTGTTGTTGGCTTCACATTTAATCGCTCACTGGCCATTTTGTACACTGACGTTGAGTTTGGCCATGCAGAGACAGCGCTGTTGCTGCCGCCTGCAATATGTGACTACAACGCCTGCCAGGTCCTCCACTGAGTATGTTTAATTATACTCATTATACTCATACTGGCTATTTAATTCCTCTTCTTGTTGGAGTGCTGTGCAATCTCTAACAACGCTTAGTTCATACCATGGAATTGTATGTCTATTGGATTTCCGTGGAGATTTACTCTATGATTTGAATTTGGGGACCACAAACTTTGAAATTAAAACCCCACTCCACAAAATTTAGAATGGTGCTCAGTCCGAGTGAACTATGTGGCATCCATGGCATCAAATTCCCACAGTTAAGGGACGGGAAGACGGACAGTAACAGCCCACACGTTACCAAAACATTCCGACAGTGATGAAAGTATGAATGGAGAATGGTTGATATCAATCAATGTGTCTGCCAACTTGCATTCAATTTGCTAAAGGCTTGTTGAACAGAAATTTGTTGGAGCCCTAAGTTAGGCATGCACAAATACAGATCGTAAATGGAAAGTAGCCAATACGCTTCAGAGGCATGAACCCGATCAACCACGTCATCGGTCTGCGTAGGACTTGTTAGTATTCACGGACAGTTTTGCGGAACACAATCAAGCTGAGGTTTTTACCCCGCCCCGCCCCCATCGGCTCCTTTTGATCTTCAAACTTCTGCCTTTTTTTTCCTCAGGATGCTTTTGTTGAAATATAGCAGGGAAAGAAAATGGAATTGTCCAACGAGCTGAATAAATCAATGGTGATTTCAACCTAAAAATTCCACCACATACAACATTAAAATGTTGAATATGCAGATAATTTAAGTTAACTAATGGTAGCTGCAATCTTCGATCACACGGACAGATTATGTACGGCATTCCTCCAACAGGTACTGTGTTTGGTGAAAGTGCTTTTAAAGGTTTTTGCTCAGTCATCTTGGGAGTGAGCTACAAAGTCACGGGAAACTCGATTATTTTATTAGCGTTGACTATTTTAAAAACAGGATTAAGGACGTTCTGTCCACTGAATGCTCCTGTTCCTGAACTCTGACCAATGATTATTTGATACAATTTGATGTTTGTTTTAAGCCTGTGATTTTTATGTTGAAACTTTTCATGCTGCTGTCTTGGCCAGGACAACTACCAGGTTGTAAAAGAGACTCTGAATCTCAATGGGAATATTCCAGCTAAAATGCTTCACAATATGAGGGAATTATGATGCAATTAGCGGTGCAAGATATATTGACTCAATATATTTATCGCACTTTATGTGTGGCAATAAGTATGCAATAAATTGTTTATTTTGGAGAGCGCTGCATCCTTTCTGTTGGTGTAGTTTAGTTGTGTCTGATAAAGAGCCCTCTTGAAATGCTATAATGATCATGTTGGCCAGTTACCGTGCCACATGCACATGTTAGTACACATCAGCACACGGGTGCATTATGTGACAAGCTCTATGGTGCGTACCACATCTGGGCATATTCCAACAGAGTGACAGTGTAAGTTAAGAAATAGACAGAGACAACAAAATGGAACGAATCAGAGAAGAGAAAGAATTCTTTTTAAATTTATTTTATGCTGTCCAACCAGTAAAAC
>NC_048408.1:9671974-9744005 GCF_013103735.1 Etheostoma cragini
ATTTCATAATGTCCAACCAGTAAAACACGTCCTGTTCTGTAGACATGGTCCTTATTTTTTTATTGTTTATTTGAAAATGAACCTTGTGTTGTAAGAAAACTTCTTTATATTGTTAGGAATCTATTGTAATGCTTTTTCCTGTAACTTTAGTAGTTTTACATATGTTTAAAAATATTGAAATTAATATCAATGTTGCAATATTCAATATCGATATCGCAATATATGACAATTTTGTCAATATCGTGCAACTCTGGTGGTAATGTTGTTGAATATCGTGATAAATGAACAGGTATTACAGTGTACTCAGCTCTGCATCTTCTGCTTATTCCGGTAAAATACAACAAATTCAATTTTTTAACATATGAAAACAAATCATTTCCAACATTCTTTCATTGAACAAATTGAACATTGAATTGAACATAAAAGGCACCACCAAAAAGAGAGTTGCATTTTGAAGTGCCGTTTTCTGCTGCTATCTGTGTGTCTTTCGCGATGTGTTGCAGCCTTTTGCGATGTGTATTAAAAAAACAATATATTGTGCAGCCCTGCCTCCTTACATACAATTACCAGTAGTCACATTGGTGGAATAACTTCCTAGGATGAAGTTTCCTAAATGTATCTCTCCTCTTGTCCAGTACCTTGCATCAAAGTTCAACATGCAATACCTTGACATACACAATTACACAGATACATTTTCAGTTTCACAGACAAATTTGGATTTTAGACAGCTTGGCTGCAGCTGTGCTGTGAGCAGGTCTAATAAAATACTCAAATCCTGGGCAACTATCTCAGAGTTGTACATGTGTTTCATCAAATACAGATAATCATAAAACCAATTGCAGCTTGCAGGCAGTAAGAAGCAATCATATCCTTGTACATCCTAGATAACGCGTATTATTCCACACATGATGGAAATCTATTCTGACCTTAACATTTCTGCGGTGACTTAAAGGTAATGTCAGGAGTGTGCTTGGCAAATTGCCCTACGAAAAGCCTCCAAATGATGACAGCCATGATATATGTATCTGCCAGTCAGTGTGTGGAGGCCATAGCACGATAGGAACCCTCTTGGGTTTTCCCAGCAGCGCTCTGTCCTCTGAGTATCCCATTATGAGCGTTTTACCATCTTTACTGGAGCAAGACAAACACTGCTGTGTCAATCTTGTGCGACCTTGGGGGCCATAATTTAATCCACAGCCCATATCTTGATTCAATTCACAATTAAGTGGAGTGCATAAAAGTCACACACGTGGCACACATTTAATCATCGACCTAGTACTACATTACAAATGATGTGTTCATTATTATGAATGAATTAAATCTCCTGGCTGGAGTAACATCGATAGTGGAAAAGCCTGGGGAAGCATTAGTCTGAGCAGTTCTGGGATGAGTACTGGGCTTTCCCCGTGGCTTCAGACTGTGTCAGTATGTGCTATAGTGTTTATCGCACGCTCGCTATAGCACGGGCATCTTCACGGGGGCTCGGATTTGTAATGACCAGCTCGCGGCCAGAGACGAACAAGCGCTACAAATGACAAAAAATAATAACAATAAAAAAAGATGTCCTTCACTCCCAACAAAACAGCACCTAAGCAACAGAATAAGTCACCCTGGAAACGCATTTTGATTGATAAAACTGTAGCCGGCTCAGCCTGTAGGCTACGAGACTATTGTCACTTTTTTTTTAAAAATTGTCAAAGTTTTTGTTTTGGGTTTTTTAACGCGGCTGAGTTGAATCACGCGCGCACACCCGCTCCGTCTCGCTCCCTTCCCCCCTCCTTCTCCTCCCCCCACTCCCTTCAGACTTTGACTCACCTGCGTTTCTGAGCTTCTTGTTCCGATACACGGAGAAGATGACCAAGAGATTGCCCAGGATGTCCACAACGATAGTGAAGATAAGAAAGCAGCCCAAAGTTGTGGTAACCCACGGCGGACGGTTCAGCACGGTGTCGCTGGGGTCTGGCGAGGAGCTGTTTAGGTGGGACCCATTTGTAACCATTGTTTAGGCTACGGTCGCTGAACTTTCTCAACTGGCCCAAATTGCACGTGTCGTTGTTCCCCGTGTGTCCTATAGTCTGAATTTCGAAGACGCCGGTGGTGGGATACAATAGCCTCCCTTGGCTTTCATCTTCATCCTCTCCGCGCGCTTCTTCTCCTTCTTCTCTCCACCCCCGCGTGGACTCCAGCCTTCACCTAGCAGCCGTGGACTGGTCGTCTCGGTGTCACTTGTGCGCCCGTGTGCCATTCACTTTGCCCGCAAGCATGTGTGACATGAAGCCTCAACTTCAAACCTTCCCAGCATGTGATCAAACGTCCCCGAGAGGAGCGGGTTTTATTTTGAGGGAGAAATACTGTCGCCTGGTGGCAGAGAGCTGGAACGTCACAGCAATTGAACGGCTCGGGGGAAGGGTCCTACTTTCTTTTCATCTACTAGAGTTGTCTTCATTCATAGCTGTGCGGTCGCTCGCTTTGCTTCAAAGCCGCAGCCCATTCACCACCACTCGGAAGAACCATTCATGTTTTATCTGTTTCAGGAAAATGAATGCATGCTTAAGCATGCTGGTGACAGAAGGGGATTTAAATTTCCAAGATTACCAAAAGTACATAATAGATAATAATAATAATAATAATAATTATTATTATTATAGTACATTTAGCAACTTTTACAAAACCAAGTTAAATAATAAAATATAAACAGATACTTTAATTACACACAGGCCTGAATTACACACACACATGCTCAGTACCTATACATGCACTGCACTAAATGGAGAGATGTCAGAGTGAGGGCAGGGGGGGGGGGGGCTGCCCATGGAAAGGCATGCCAAGCCAGGGTTGGGTGCATTGCTCAAGTGCCCATGAGGTGAACTGGCACCTCTCCAGCTACCAGTCCACAACCATACCGAGGTCCGTATGAGGACTTGAACCCGCAACCTTCAGGTTCCCTACTGACTGAGCTACTGCTACATCGGAAGTTCTCCATAAGACAAAATAACTGTTATAAAATAAGCCCAAAAACAACAAGTAATGGAACAACCAATTAAAAAGAATTGAATAATATAAATAAAATAAAACTAGTAAACTAAAACTTAAAAAACAAACAAAAGCATAACATAAGACAAAGGCCAGTTTAAATAGGTGAGTCTTCAGCTGCTTTTCAAAAGCTTCAACAGAGAACACACAACTAGAATAGGAAGTGTGGAACCACCACTTTAATGGCCCGGCCACCTTTTGTACTGTAGATATAACGTAACGCTGAGTTTATTCTGTTACACATATTTACTTCAGTGAAATCCCTCTCCCTCTCACAATGCACACTCATAATCACTAACATACTAATTAAGTATTTGTTTGTTCATGGATACACAAAGAATGGTCCTTATTCTTTTGTTAGTTATTGATGTTCACAATAAATGGGTCACCCACCCTCACCCACACGTACTTCTGCAGCACATTCATGAGCTGTCTGAGAAACAGACAGCTTGTCATAACAAAATGTGGGAACTCACATCTGAGGGTTTATTTTTACCTACTAAGTTGAGGGTATACTGCAGTAATATCATGTTAGTGACTGTAGGCTGAACTATGCATTCATCCATCCGTCTAAATATCTGTCTAGCCTCTGTCTATGTGACAGAGCCCCCCCATCCAAGTACCCTTAAAAAGCAAAGATTAGGGAAAAAGTAAATCTAATTTTGGATGGAAATTGTTCCTCTCCTATTTGTCTCGACATACAGTGTTGTCTCTTCACTTGTCCCTGGTTGACACTAAAAAGCGTTGTTACATTATTTACATTCTGCTAGTGTCACGCTAGACTTGTTCAGAGCCAAACACGTTATGTATATTAAAAAACACACATATACATACATATATATATATATATAAACTCTGACTAAAAGGAAGTTAATAAATAATCATTTAACCCTTTTTATTATTTAATTTTATATTTAGAATTTAGACTTATTAATAATATCAGTTACAGTTACCAGTAAACAGTTAAAAACAATATTATTCAAACTAAAATAAAAAAGGACTTAAATGAGATTTTTGCGTAGTTAAAGACGAGAAGATATTATTGCCACAAAAAATAGAAAAGGAATTAAAAAAGAATAGGCTAAATCCTTTTATTTTGTTACTGCCAGTTCAATGCTAGTGCTAATTTTGCATTAGCAGGTTGGGTTTTAAGCGGCTCAGAGCTCCGTGATGTGTGCGTAAATATCGGCCATCCTACACGCAGAGGACAACCTCGCAGGTGGACGCGGTGGAGACAGGCTCGGACAGCTTGCATCACAAAGTTGGCAGCTCATTCTTCCAGACGCCATGAGGATACTTCTTTATGTAGTTAGGCATGTAACGATTATTACATAATTGTCTGATTGTCAGTTGCTTTACACAATAGTGGTTTTCATTTGTTACCACACTCAATAGGTAACATTAGCTCATGCCTTGAAGCGGATGACTGGTAATTGTTGATTTAGTTTAGAGTGTAATTATATGAATGATTATTGGTCAGACTATATCTTTTATTATTATTTCAGTTGTTAGTTGTTGGCACTTGACCCTACATACGTTCATGGCAACAATAATAACCATTGGATACAGTTTGAAAAAAATGTTTTAGGATAATAAAGAGGCTGTGTATTTGGGTTTGTCAACAGTTATATAACCGAAATACATTTCCTGGGACTTAAATAAATATTTCATTCATAATCAAAACCTGACTTCTCTCATCTTTCATCCCTTTCTGGGCCTCTCAACATTATTATATTACTACCCAATAACATCCAAAAAGTATTAGCCATAATAATCCTGAGCTGCCTTCTAACTTCCTTTATCCTCCGTCCCATTGCATTGTGTCATATCATTTTAAAGTACAAACAGCTCATTATTATAAAATGTTTGTGAAATGCAGTCATGCAAAATATGATCATTATCTCTCCCCGTCCGTCTCTCTATATTGCATTTGCCAGAACCGCTCTCCTAGCAGACATTGTTCAGCACACGCTGTAGTGCATTCAGAAAAACACATTACAGAAAGCCCTGCTGAATATCTAAAGAATGTTGAGCGAGGGGAGAAAAACCCAGCAAGGACAGATTTTGAATAAGTATTTAGTGAGACAGTACAGCAGACATATTGTAAGAAAGTAAATGAAGACTGGTAGCGAGAGGACAGGAAGAAAATGATGAATTCTGTACTTCGCCCATGTTCAATCATTTCCATTTTGCCTGGTGATGAAAAGAAGCATCAGCACAGCAAGTAGAACATTATCTGTTCAGACCTGCAATCCGCCTGCGATTCAACATCTACTGTTTGTGGGAAAAGTGTTGCCCTCTCTTTTACTGGAAATGAACTGGGTACACGTATGTTATGGCTTACATGATTACCTGTTCATTGCTGCAACTAAACCAGTTAGGCCAACATCCATTGCAAGTCAGGGGTTGTAGGAGTTGTTGTAGGTAGGAGATGCTACCCCGTGCTGACGACTCACAACCAGTAGTGACTGGAGCACGTCGTAGCCCTGTAGCCTACGACTGTTTATACGAGACTTCGAGCCCACACGGCCTTCATCTCGTCATGTTAGCCATTTGAGAAGTCTGCTGCTTTGCAATGTTTGAGTGGACCCATCTTGCTGTCCAGTTTTTTTTCAGCTCGGAAATTCAAAGCTAAGAGTAGCAAGCTGGGTTAATAACTTCCATTTAGAAATGTTAGCACTGATTCGCTCTTGACCTTTTCATTGGCGTTATTTAACCCCGGCTGAGCCACTAATACAGTTCCAGCTAACTCAGGGCAGTCTAAGGCAGATGTGACGCATTATGCCCCACAACATTTACTGTGTCAATCACGCAGGCACAGCAGGCTGGGGTCACTAGTTGCATGTTATTTTTGTGAGTGTCTGCGAGCTGCGCCTCTCTCCTCATTGCATGTGCATTTATGGCAGGAGTGAGCAAATAAGAGGAGAACTGTTAGGCTGATTATGTATTCCGCTGGTTTACTAAGGGTCACGCTATTTGCGGCTGTCAGTCTTTTTACGCAAGGGGATATGGTGTGTGGTGTATTTCTGTCAGGGGCCACTCATGGTATTGTAATATAAATCCCCCCTGGGGCCCAGCATTTTCCCCATTGGCCACTGCTGTATAAAGAGACAGGACACCTCAAACTGCATGTAATGTAGACTATGAATTTTTCTACAGTAGTTCTACTGCACACATCGCAGAAGTAAACCCAGACCTGGAAGCAATTGTTATTGAACTGAATAGGGGCCATTTTGGGGTCCACAATCCAGTTAATATAATGCAGCCATGGTTTTAAAAGGGGAACTGTTTAATCTAGCCAGTGTTTGCTGTGTTTTTTACATTGGCCCTTTTATTTATATACATATATATGCACAAGTCTAACAAAAAAAACAAGAGTATAACTGATTTCTGAGCAAAACTGATTTAATTTTAAACATGCACACCATAACATGTCTTCCTGTAAATCAGTAGCGGACAGTTTCTGTATCCCATTCCGTGTCAGAGCCATGATTCCCTGGTTTCCCGGCTGGGCCTTTATTAGCATCCAGAGCATTGAGGCTTTTATCAAATGTTTAATTGAAGCAGGAGATGCGGGAGAGAAGCAAGCAAAGAACATGGGACCCTACCCAAGATATGACTAGTAATGACCAGGCATCTGTGAGACAAAGAGACATATCTGCAGGGGATACTATGTTTTATTTTAACTCTCATGCTTCTAGGAAAGCACACAACCGCTACAAGGGTTTATATTTACAAAAATGCTCTTAAAGAGTAAACAGCACGAGGCTCCCAGGACGTACCTACAGTAACGCTTGCTCAATGCCACAGATTGTTTGTTTTTATGCCAGTTCGGCCCCTTTATATTTAAAGAGAATTGATCTAAAAGAGAAGAAAAAAGTAATGTACCCCCAAAGAAGCTTCTTCACTTGATTGGCTATTAAAGAGACGGAGAGAGGTGGAGGAAGAGACGCACATGACTGTATGTTCCATCACGCCAAACAAAGAAACGGGTTCATTTAAGTTAAGTTTTGTGAAAAAGGAGGGAGCAAAAGGAAAGTGGAGGGAAGTGCTGTGTGTGGGGCAGGGCAGATACACCAGGGATGAGGACAGGAGGGTGCCAAGAGGACCATCCCCACACAAACACACACACACACACACACACACACACACATACACTTCTGCCAGCGTCTCTCATTTGAGAGAGCTGTCAGCAAAACGAAGGAGAGGAGACAGAAGTAATGTAATGAGTGCGGTCCCGACACAGCCCCCGCCATGTCTCTGCTGCTTCACTGGTCATCACTACATCCCATAGAGAAACAAGAGTGTTTGCTTTTATCTGCCGCTGCTCCCTCCTCCTCCTCCTCCTCCTCCTCCTCCTCCTCTCGGCCGGTTGCCGTGACAACAGCTGAGCTCCACCCAGGAAAGAGATGTGTACGCCGGTAGAAAGAGGATTATTGAGGTCAGTGGTCTCTGTGTGTGCACGCGTCTCTCACTCTAACGCGCCCACACACACACACACACACGCACACACACGTTTTCTCAGAGCACATGATTGTGCAAAACACATAATACTGTAACTGGTTTACTTTCCATAAATAAAGTAGACAGTTTTTTTTTAATTTTTTAATTTAATAGATTCTTTCCCCCTGGGAAGTTAAACTTAGTAATTCATTGTCCACTGATTAGAGTTATATGCTTAATATTTCATGGCTTTCTATTTGTGTTGTGTTTGGGATTGTTATTTTTAACAGTAATTGCGTTTCTCAGCTCCTTTTAAAAAGGCGCCTCCCGTGATTTACTATTAAACTTCCATAAAGTTGGGGGACTTGCAAGAGGCATTATACACAGTGAAGGGTCAAGATAGAAGCAGAAGAGGCTGAGATTCTGACTTTTAGTTGCTACAAATGGCCAAAACTCCACTAATCCTTCATGTCTCAGATCATTTTATACACAGGCTGTCCTCTCAAAACCGTGTAAAAAAAGTCACCTTTTCATTTAAAATAAGTAGCTTTGTGTTCAGCTCTGTGACAATGCATTTTCAAGAGATAAGGTAGGTATGAAATCGCTTTACATAGCTGAAAGGTCCTATGTCAGGAAAATTTCACTTTGAGTATGCGTATGGTCCCCCCAGTGGCTAGAAGTAGTGACAGGTGTAAACCGAGCCCTGGAATCGTGCCCAATATGAGATCATAAGGGGCAACGTTACCTCCCCTTTTTCTGCTTTGCCCGCCTAGAGAATTTGGCCCACCCATGAGAGAGAGACATCATGGCTTTCAAACGAGCAAAGTGGCAGTTGGTCAATTGGTTCACCCTCCACCCTGCCCCCCCCCCCCCACACACACACTCTCCTCCTCAAAACCTGTAGACTGAGAAATGGCACATCCTAAGGAGAGCTCATTGTGGGACTGGCTCTAGTGGCTGTAATTCTGCACCAAGGCTGAATTTTGGGAGAGAGACTTCAGACATAGTATTAGGGGACCACTAAGGTCTATATAAAAGCATCCAAAGAGCACCATGTCATGGGACCTTTAAGAGGTTTAAGCGTCTTTTACTCTTATCAACCGATACAAACCCTTCGTTCATTACTTTATCTGAACATTTTTAAATCAACATATGGCGATAGATGGTACATTTGGTTGGAATGCATGACATTACCCAGAGAGTTGCATATCAATACAATTTTAAAAGTTCCAAAGCATTTTCACAAAATGAAGTCATACAATCATCATCATCATCATCATCATCATCAGTAGTAGTAGTAGTAATAGTAGTTTGATGTAGCAAGCTGTAGACCACTGAACAACACTTTTCAAAACTCCTTTAAGCCAGAGAACAGTACTCCTCACTATGTGTAAACTGATCTTCATGTCAAACAGTGATAGAAGTTATTATTCATTGAATGCCTTCTTGCACCTCTGTTCCTTCATTTAAAGTGTCCACACATCCTACCATTGGGGCTCCTGCAGACAGCCGGCGTGGCGGCAGCGTGTTAGCTGCGTGGCGTGTCCGTGTGATATAAACAGGTTAGTACTTGTACCTGCTTGAGCCACACGTCTCAGTCGTGGCTAGAGCTGCGCCGAAAATGCGCGCATGCTAGAAATAGGACGACGCCTAATTTCCACGCGACGCGCAAGCGTGTTGGAAGTTGTTCCGGGCAAAATAGAATACGAAAAGATTTTCATGTGTCATTTTGACACAAAAACATCGTTGTTTTAAAAAGTCTCTAGGTTTTGACACAAATGCAGATATGTCATTAAAACATTTTTTTTTCAAATATTGCAACTGTCAGCACAGAATGAAATATTCTGTAGCTTTTTTTTTTAACTCTGCGGACGTTGTCTTTGCTGTTATTAAATCAGTATATAGTTGTTTAACATTAAGTATACTACTGCTTGAGTGCATTACATTTCCATATCTCTCTCCACAAAAGTCATTTTATCAATGGGAAACATGCGTGTGTACAGACAATGCTAGCCGCAGCAGCGCCGCGTCAGACTCGTTCCTGGTGTGCAAAGACAAAGAAAACGCCACGCAGAAACAGAAACAGATGATCCGTTTTTGCGATACGACTGAAGAGCGGTGTCGGGACGTCACGCATCCACGATGGACGCTCCACGCCGCTGACTTGTAGATGATTGAACGAACGTGTCAGAATTTCAAACCACTGTCATGGTCATATTTTACGAAAATAGTTGACTGAAACGTTTTTGCTGGATCTGTCTTCATTTCAGATGGACAAAGGTTAGTTTGAAAGATTTTTAACGGATAGCCGCAACACATACAACGGATTCATTTGCATAAAGATGGACGTCGGCCAGCTTTCTGACATGAAGTATTTTTTCAAACGCAGCGCCGCCTTCCCGGAATGCTTTGCGTGCACGTTGAAGTTGCTTAACGTCACCCATAGGACGAGTGTGTCACTCCCCAATATAGGTTGAGTGCAGATTTGAGTCGCACATGCACAGACTTAAACGGTTTACGGCATCACGTGTCAAACTGAAATTTGTGAAATCAATGAAAGAAATTTCTCATTACAAACAGTAACAGAAATGGGAATCATTTAAAACATGTTTAGCTATCTATGATTGTTTGATTGCTAACGTTAGCTCAAAACGCCTTTCAACTGACCACCATTGTTGTGTTTGATTGCTGACTTGTAGCCAGCAGTGAACAACCTTCATCAAGTAGGTCCATTTTTACTGTATTGCCATTACAGAAGTCTCTCATTAGCATCTTGTAGGCTACTTGTCTCAAAGTGACGCATGCGTGACTCAAATCTGCACTCGATTTACATCGAGTAGTGACAGTAGTGGCACACGGACAAATGGCTCACCACCGTTAGTGCTAGGCTACATTTCACCTGGGAAATGGAAATTATTTCAGCAACACACAAAGCCCTGCTAAAAGGGTTCCTCCACAATGAAACATGTCTTCAAGATATTTGATGCAGGTCAAATTGACATGACAGGAATCTTCCCCTGAGTTTTTCCGCCTGCTGCTTCTGTTGTGACCAGGCCGCCTCAACAAGAGTGCAGCAGCTCCCAGTGTCGTCCCCCCCCCCGTCCGCATTGTCTGTGGAGAATAATGTCGGGGCAGACAGCTGTGGTGGGTCGATGCTAATATCACCTCCGAGTCTCTTTGTATAGATCAGACATTTCTGGGTCTGAGGGGGGCTCTCGGCATAATTCTCATGAATGACTGGGCACATTGTTGTTGTTCTTCAGACAGTCGGTGCTGTGTAGACATGTTTAAACATCCCATTTCTTGGTAATCGCCCTCTGTGTTTCTCTCAGACACTTCTGTTTGATTCGACTTGATATTTGAGGTATTAATATTTGCATTTTGTCCGAGAAACCTCAGCTTGCGTGTATGAATAGCCCTGTGCACACATTGTGCGCAAACAGTTATAGCTTGAGGTATGATTGATGAAACACTAATCTTGCTGTCCAAAGCACAGGATTATACTGACCGCTTTAACTTTGTGAGAGGAGTTTTATGAAGGACGTGATTGGCATACATGTAGAAGGTATTAAGGACCTATTATTTAGAATTTTTAAAAAAGTGGCTTTTTAGCTTTAGGGCAGAGATGAGTTGCATCACTTACTGGTAGATAGAGCAGCGTGAGGGAAGTAACAGCGATTTTAAATTCACATTGTAAATGTAAATGTGCTGTATTTATATAGCGCTTTTCCAGTCTTAACAACTGCTCAAAGCGCTTTTACATCTACAGGGAACATTCACCATTCACACACATTCATACACTGTGGCCAGGGCTGCTGTACAAGGTGCCACCTGCTCATCAGATAAACACTCACACACATTCACACTCCGATGCGCAGCACCGGGGGCAACTTGGGGTTCAGTGTCTTGCCCAAGGACACTTCGACAATGACTGCAGGGGCGGGGATCGAACCACCAACCTTCCGATTGGCAGGCAACCACTCTACCACTGAGCCACAGCCGCCCTTGTGCAGGTTGTCATACCAACTGATCCATGAATCGGCTTATTTGGCTGATCTGTCCTTCTTCATTCATCCTGAAAGATCCACTGAATGAATTAATTTCATGAGACTGCAGATTACTCCGCTGTTTTTGGAACCCAGAACCACCCTGTCCTCCTCCAGCTGTCACGAGTTGCCATATGCAGCCATCTTGTGGTTTTCATTCAGTATTACAGCCTCCCACCCTCCCAAGTGAAAGCTAATAACCCCATCCCCTGAAGCAGAACACCTCCTTTTCCACAGTTCTGCATTACTGATGCCATATAATGAATAATGCATTAGAGGTCTGAAGATCTTAATTTATTTAATGGGGGAAAACATCTGGCGCCTTATCCAGAGTTAATTGGATCCACCAAGCATGAGATTTGGCAGCACGAGTGGCTGAAAAGAGATTTTAATACATCACTGCTAGAGTTCAGGATGCATGTTCTTCTTCATGTTATACCTCTCAGACTGCAGAGAAGTTTCATTCCACATGTGAAACCTTTCTTCTGCTAGCCAAAGAGAAAGAATTGTCCTCTGATCGGGCTTAGCAACAGCCTCCTTTTGGGGTGAAAAATGAATTGATGGACCCAAAAGCTCATTGTTTTTAGACCAAGGAATGGCATTGGCACGCTGATGCCGAGAGAAAACGCACGACATGACAACACGGGAAAGCAGAAAGATTACTGAGCACATTTTCCTGCATAAAGCAAAGTGATGTGGTGCTTTTCTTATAACGTACACTCCCTGAAGCTTAACCTATTTAAATAGACTGGAGGGTAAATCACCAGTGCAGCCAGGGTGTCTAACCCTAACCCCTTACCCAAAAGTTGTTGGGTCAAAATGAATGCGATGTGGACTGGTTCAGTTTGGTGAGAACGGAGGAAGCCGGAGGAATTAAAACAGCCTGACCTTTCAACTTGGTTCAACCTTCTAACAAGGTGGGCTTTATGACAAATTTATGGAACCTATGGCTTTGTTTTTGTTTGTAAAAACTCCGTTGGCCTTGTGTTTGTCCTCCTGTGGCATACATCGCTTTGCATTTTCAACAAACTCAAGAACTAGAATCTCTGTAGCTATTCGGAAGAGTTAGTCGAGATGATTGATGTAAGTCTTCCATTAAATATGGAGCTGGATCCAGGAGACCGTTAGCTTAGTTTATAATACAGTCTGGAAACAGCATGGCTCTGACGGATTTCCCAAAATGTTGGAACTGTTCCGTTAAATATTGTAACTGCAGGCTTGACAGATAATTAGAGACGGAGACATCCATCACACTTCAAGATTTATACCGGCAGATTAAAAGCTTATTGTAAAGTGAGTAAGTCAGTAATCCATCAAGCGTGCTGTTAAAGTCACCACTGGATGTGTGCCATTTAAAAATGTCTAACTTTGATGCCCCCCCGTGGCACTAGCGCAGAAGACAGCAGGACCACTAGTCACAGAGTGTGCTCAGTTCATTGGAGAGACCTTCCTGACAAGAAAATGCGTGAATGCATTGGTCAGGGTAAATCCAGACAGCTAGCTAGACCATCTGTCCACTCTGAGTTTTCTCCTGCATGACTAAAACAACTTTTCAACGTACACATGTTCCACCAAAACAAGTTCCTACTTAGCGTCGCCCAAGATGATTGTGATTTGCTTAAAGAAATGCCAATTAACCAGAGCACGTTTTTCTCCCATCTCGGAATTCTGTGTGGACTCTCCAGACCTTCCTGTACAGCGCTGTAGAGGAAGGTCGGACAGCGCGAGACTAGTCAGTCAGTAAGTAGAGCTGTGGAGTGACGCTGTGGTCCTGACTGAAGGGCATCGCAGAGCCCAGGAGGAAGAACAGACAGTCCTGTGTGGAGCTGTGACCGCGTCAGCACAGCGCAGAGAGCCACACAGAGACAAAACACAGAGCTCACAATGAGTGTAATGGTGCACCAGGCCCGGAGGTATCGGGGTCATGTAAGTTTATCATCCTTGTGTGAAACAACCAGGGTTTATTGTTACAAGCAGCCGCAGGGAGTCAGAGGAGGGAGGTGACAATGGGTGGTTAGACTGGAGACTGGAGAGATCATTATTTCATCTCCAACGGATACACTTTCCCATTATGTACCGACACTTTAAAATTAGTCTCTGTTGACGATGACTCATTTAGGAGATTGCTCCGGTGCCACCGGTAGATCTACAGGATGTACCTCATTTTGCTTACCTTAGTTACCTTCCACTTTCCTTGTGTCGTAATTCTAAACTCCGGTGGATTTCTGAGGACTATCGTTAACTACTCCTCAGATCTCTGAAGGGTAAATCCAGACAGCATCTGTCCACTCTGAACTTTTGAACATACACATGCTCCATCAAAACAAGTTCCTCCTCGATGCTATTTTGTAGCGGCACCGTTATTGCGTCCGACAATTGTGATCGGTTTAAAGAAATGCCAATAACCATCCCAGAATGCTGTGTGGACTGGCCAGACCCTCCTGTGCAGCGCTGTGGATGAAGGACTGGCAACACAAGAGTACTTTATCATTAACTCATCTTATTCCACACGATCTGACAGTGTTATACAATGATTCAGGAAGTATTCAGGCCTCTTTGTTCATTTCACATTTTGTTATGTTGCAGCCTTATGCTGAAATCATTAAACTACACCCCCCCCCCCCCACCCCTACTGGGCCACTTATAGACAGTCACAGAGTCCCCAAGTCAATCCTTGGAGGTTGGCTTGTCGTTCACGAGATCTCTGTGCTATCTTCATCTTCATCTTCATCTTCATCTTCATCTTCATCTTCCTCTAATCTTCATCTTCATCTTCATCTCAACCATGCCCATCCCCCTCGATCCTGGCATGCACAGCGCCCTGTGGGACCTTTTATAGACAGGTGTGTGCCTGTCCAAATCATGTCCAATCAATTCCATTTACCACAGGTGGACTCCAATCAAGTGCAGAGACATCTCAGAGGTGATCAAGAGAAATGGGAGACACCTGGGCTACACCTCGTGTTTCAAAGCAAAGGGACTGAATACTTGTTATTTTGACATTTGATCTGTCCCTTTTAATATCTGTGGTGGGGTCGTCTGTGATGTTTCCTTTTGCGTTTATTTGCAAACATTTCTAAAATCCTGTTTTTGCTTTGTCATGACGGGGATATTAAGCAACTATAGACTGAATGAATTAAAACAATTTTAGCATAAGGAAAGCATTCTGAATGTCCTGTATACACTCTGGATCAGCTCGTTCCACGGCTTTATTAAAGCGTGATGATGTTAACGCCGACTGAAATATTCAAAACCAACACTCCACGTGTTTTATTCCATCAGACTGAAATATTCTAGCTGTCTTTTCTACTATTTTATTCACTTTGCCCTAAACATCAGCTCGACATATGTGGTTGGTGTGAAAACTTTGACATCTCTACAAGAATTCAAGATAAGCTTTTGAGTGTTGTATCTTTGGCGTCAAGCCGTGAGTATCTAATGCCCCATCAGTTGGCTGCTGCATACACAGATACAAATAGTAATGTCACTGTATATACGATTAAAAAAAGATGGTATTTGTCGCATATACTCCAATAGTTTGTAGGGCTGCAACTACAAATAATTTTCATTGCTGATTAGCCTGCCACTAATCTTTTCAAATAGTGGATTAATCATTTTGTCTCAACATATTCCATCATTTTAAAGAATTAAAATAAAAAGTTTGTATTACTATTCCGGCCATCCAAACATTTACTCTACCCACAAATAGTAGCTACAGCGAATGTAGTGTACCCAGATTACTGCTACCAATGAACAACTATTCATGAATACGTTTGTAAATAATCGCACACAGACAGCAGAGATATTTTTTAGGAATAATTTATTGCCAGTAGGAAAGCGTGAGCCTGTGGCAGTATTCAATAAAAACCTTAACAAGACCATAGCATTGTTCACACACACACACAGACACCTGAAAAAGTCACGTGTCCATGGATAACTCTGCACTATAAATATATTGGGTCCCATTTTCTTGGTGGAAAAATAAAGAGGTTCCAAAGTCAAAATTTACAAACAAACAATAAAACAAAAAAAACAACAAGAATATGCATTCGTTCATTGAAGACCCTTTTTGAAATGAGTAGGAGACAATAAACTTTACGAGTACACTGTTCGAAAAGCCACGCTCTTTTTCTAACGTTTCCTTTTTTTTCGTGAATGTAAGCACAGTAAGGCTGATAATGTCACACCATTTAACTCTTTTTGAAAATAAAGGCATAGAATATCTACAAAACCTAGTAAACTTTGAAATCAAAACTGTACATTTAAATTTACATTGAAAATAAGGACTTGTATAAAAAAAACATTTTGCTTGGTTGTCTTATTGAAACAGAGATATTCATTTTTTTTTTTCTCATGATGCTTTTCCTTTTCTACATTGGCGTTGTCCCTTCGGACAATCCACTTCCTGTGTATGATGACAGTTCCTTAAAGCAGTGGCACCGCCAACTCAAAGGGGCGGACGCTGGACCGAGCAGATGTTAAGATGCTACAGAGTCTCTCCTATAGCTTCATGAGATCCGCCTTCACATCCAGTCTCAACAACCCCTGTGTTAGACCCAATTTATCGTGTGTGTGAATGTATGTGTGTGTGTGTGTGTGTGTGTTGTGTTTTCTGTGTACACATACTGTGCATGTTTTAGTGTGGGTTGTGTGTGAGGGGTTAACATAAGGTGTAGCTGTGGGTTCAGGCACTTTTGTTTGGATCCAGTGTCAGACTTCAGTGTGCTGTTGGGAGTCCAGCGCCGGGATGGACAGCCGCTCGAAGTGGCCCTCGTCGCCGCTCTCGTAGTCACTTATCATCGCCTCGGACTCCTCGCAGCACGCCGACATGTCCGAGCAGGAGGCTGTAGACATGTACAGAGACATGGACATGTTGTCCAGAGCTGAGGAGTCAAAGTCCCGACTACAACCTAAAGGGTATCCCCCTCTGTAGCCACCGGTGCCCATGGTGGAAGCCGGGGTGGTGGTGCCCGAGGTGGAAGTAGCACCTTGGCCCTCGGCGTCGCCGCCGTCGCTCGGGTAGGAGTGCTGTGGCAGGTACTGGTTAAGGCTGTAGAGCTGGGGCAGGGCCGGGCGCTGGCGGACCCCGGCCGGGCCGCCCGGACCGGTCCCAGACGGGTCAAACTCTCTGCCCATGGCCCGCAGCGTGTCACAGCGGTCGCCGTACTCTGGCAACGGTGGTGGCGGCAGGTCGTCGTTTGCAGGGAAGTCCTCCGGCGGCGGAGGGAAGTCGCTCTCAATGTCCAAGCCGCCGGGATAGTAGTCGGTGTCGATGGCACTCGGGTCGCTGTACAGAGGGGCGGGCGACTCCACAACCTCATACTGTGGAAACTCCTGGATTCCAGGAAGTTGAACACTTGGCATCCAATCAGATGTGTCCCAGTGATATCCTGCTTGAGAAGGAGAAGCCCAAAGCACAACACACACATTAGTACTCCGCACCAAAGCTCACATACAGCACAATTATTAACATTCACCAAACGACAGCATGTTAATGTTGAAACCCACACCATGCAACAGTAGCACAATACGTCACACCAACACAATGAGTTCTGCATTAATAAACACTTAACTTTGTGAGAGCGACTATTTAACACACTGCAGACACATTCACAGACTTAAAGACACATGAAATAAAAAAAAGACTATTTATCAAGATCTGTTCTGTCTCCCTGTGTTATTTAATCAGTTATATCTTATCTTCCAAAGATATGTGTATACAAAACATTTGCGTTAGGTATTTTCATAGTACTATCCTTAGATTTTTCTTTCTGTAAAATATAAAAATATCTGCTATGAATCATCTATCAGTTCAGTGCACCTACAGGGCTCAGTATCTCTCTACAGCTTCATATCAACTCTAAAGGCTTCATTTTAACCCCTAGTGATTAAACCACACGTTCTCTTTCACATGGTTAGATGTCAAATTATTCAAGATAAACACACACTTATTGTTTCACTGTGACTTAAAGACACAGTTGTCCTCTACAACCAGAATAACCACTGATGTGGGGACTTATAGGATAACCAAACCACTTTAACATCTGGTGAAATTTGGTTAGTGTTAAAAATAGTAACTGTAAAGGCTGTGACAAACTATTAACAGTACTAACAGACACGTGTAACTATTTTCCATCCAATCAGTTTCATTTCCAATTAGTCACTGATCATATAATGCTTAAATTGTCTTTCAGTGTTGTCACAACATCAAAGCCATGCGAGGGGATGTCTTTTAGGGTGTTAAATAATCTTACAGCGGCAGACATAACACCGTAAGAGGCCACTGATGCAGAGCAGCTGGGCTTCACAGAGCAGGTTTAACCCTCTCCCTCTCATTAAGCTCCGGGGTTAGTGGTGGTTAAGGGTTAAAGGGTGGGGATCGGGGGAACACCAATGAACATCAGTCAAACAAAGATGTAAAAAGTCACCTCTTGGGTTCTTGAGATCATGAGCCAAAAAAGACTCTTTATATGAGGCGAGAAGGAGGAGAAAGAGAGAAAGAACAAGTCACATTAAAACCTGAGAGGAAAGAACAATCGGCTTAAGCTTGATTTATGGTTCTGCGGAGGCTCCACGCAGAACTTTCGCCGTCGCCTACGTAAGTGGCCTGAAGTTTATTGGTGTGTGCGTCGAGCCGGCATGTGTGTGTGTGTGTGTGTGTGTGTGTGATAGAATCAAGGGAAAAAGAGAGATATTGACGGTGATTAGCTTCGGAGCGAGTACCGACTCTAGAATCATAGTGAGAGAAACAAAGTGTCCCCCCTGTTTTCTGACCAAGGTGGGAAATCTGTAGCAGGAGAAGTTAACCCTCTCCTTGATTTGACGTTGTTTATGGAGAGAGAGAGAACCAGGACATGAGTCGGGGGAAACGCAACGCTACCAAGCCACGGCAGAGCTACGTGCGTCGCCACGATGTGTGTGTAAATATGTACGGCGTAAATTTTACGCAGAAGTATAAATCAAGCTTTACACCACGAATGGAATGAAATGAGATGAGGGACATAACGAAACACTGAGAGACATAATAATGATAAGGAGAGGGACAGGATAACTAATGGACAACAGGTTTGCCATTTTTCTTAAACAGACTTAATGAGGTGTGTAATCCCAAAGTTGGCAAAAACCAACACAGAGACTTGAAGGCAACACTTATGTGCCTGTTTAATTTAGCATTGGCATATCTTTTTAATTCGAAGCTGAATGGAAAAAAGAACACGCCAGCGTTGGACGAGGTTCGTCAGTGTAAGATAATGGCAGATGTGTGACCTGCACTTTACATCACAACACCAAGGACAAAACTACTGGCTGATGGAAGCAATAAAAGAGTACCTTCTCCTTCCACCGTGTCAACGGCGCCATTGACAAGGTGGATTACAGTCACTATGGAGGCTTGTGGAGAGGCAGCGGAAGGGCAGAGTGGGTGGAAGAGATCTAGCATTAGTACAAATGCTTTTATAATGTCAAAATAAAAATAATAACAGATATGGAGAGCATGGTGGTGGGAGTGATTCCAACACAAGTGACACACTTCCCCTCCCAAACTGTTTGCTGGACAGCCCCTTTTCTGTGTCGACTGAATGTCTAGGGGGGGGGGGGGGGGGGGGGGGGGGGGGGGGGGGGGTTCATGGCTGGGCACAAGACGATGGTGGAAGGCGACACAGTGGGGGGAGGGTCTGTTTATTTTTTTTCATTTTTTTGTGCAATATAACACACAACAACAACATACTGAGATGCTACAAGGTGCCACTGACAGTACAGATGGAAGAATCAGCGAAATTCCCCGGAGATATAAACGCATTTCCAACCCCAACACACGGAAAAGCCTGTGTGTGTGTTTAGAAAAACAAACTGAGGAAATGAGGAAACAAAAAAGAACTTGTCTCAATTCAATATTGGATTCATTTGCGTTTCCCGTGAAAGATACAGAAGGTTTTGATGACTTAGGAGCAGCACAATCCCCATCATGATATCCCAGTAATGACGGGGTAATAAGGGAGATATGAAGAGGAAATTACAGGAGAACACAACATATGCGAGTATACCCTTGTGATATGTTCCTTGATGTTTGCTTTAAACATCCGTTTGTTGCTACATTTTGAAACAAAAAAAGAAGAGACAAACAAAAGGGGAAAAAGAAAAGGCATGTTTTAAATAAAAAAAAACATCTGTCAAAGTCAATGACCTCGGGAGTGATTTTCAAACAGAACATAGCTGCCTTCTGGGTAAGTCATCAAAATCCTTTTGAACAGAGGTAAACTGAGAGCCGGCGGATTAGAAAACAGGGTCGGAATGTTTTTATATATCTATATAATCCCGGGAGAATTACACAGGGCAAATTCTTGTGATTGCTTCCGTCTGTACCGGTAGTGATTCAGGACTTACAGGCTGGACCCCCTATTTAAAACCTTGTTCTGGATCTGTGGACTGATTTGATCCATATGGGAGCTGAAGCCCCGCAGCAAGAAGAAAGAGAAAAGAACATGTGACCCCAGAGCCACCATTTTGGGTCATCCATTTTGAGCATGCAAAGAATTAGCATCAAAATCCACAAAGCTCTGATAGACAAGAGGTAACACAACCCTACACGCTGATCAGATTAAAGAAAAGAAGAAAGAGATAATCACAAGTGCAGAATAACAACATAATCACATACGTGTGTATGTGTGTGTTTGTGTGTGTGTGTGTTATAGAGCTGCACAATATGTTATTTTTTATCATCACCACTATGTCAACTGGCGCAATAAACATGTCGTTAAAGGCTGCAACGTGTCGCGATGGACAGGTTTTTTGTGTGAGTTGAAGGAACATTTCAGTAGAAAACAGCACCCGTTACTGTCGTTCTGTTCCCTCATTGTTTCTTAATTTCCTTTTGTTTGTTTTTAAAAATCAACAAGCAATTTCTTGCATTTTAGAAGAATACTGAAAGCAGCAGAAATGCATAACAGAGTACATTTTAATATTGATTGTTTATTGCTAGTAATATTGCATATTTCCGTACCGTTATCATCGCAGGACTCTGACTGGAAGGAGCTGAGGGACTGGACCTCAGACATGCTGCCTCTGGTGTTGTACGGGTGACAGGCGCTGTCCTCCAGAGGCTTCTTGGTCAGACACGGGTCCAAGTCCACCACTTTAGCTGAATGACAAAGCACAGTTTCATTTTAGCGTATAACCTATGGTCTATGGATGAGATATAGAAAGCTGTATGGTTTAAATTAGAGCCGACCAATAAAGGATAAAGGAATAAACATTTGTTATTTATGAGTTCTCACTAAAATAATATGATAATAATTAGTTTTGTCACAACATAACAGAGGAATATCAAAATATGTTAATGTTCTAAGAAATAAAATGTATGAAAAATACAAACTTAAGATATGAAACTTAAAATCCTTTTGAGTTTCTTGTCAAAGGACAAAAGAAATCAGTGTTGCCAACGTGGACGTTGTAGAGCGCCCTCTGGTGGACAAACTATGCAACGCCAAAGCTTATAAGATGGTTGACCGTCCCTTTTTATTTTTTAAATATTAATTCGTCAGAATAATTTATTTTTCATTATAAATTATCATTCTAAATATAAAAAAAAAATATTTGGAATTCTTCGGAACTCAATGAAACTCCTGCGTTGGCACAGGTGTGATAACTTCCGTTGTGATTTGGTGGTATATAAACCAAACTGACTTGGCTTACAGCTGAGGGGAACTTACCATCATAATCATAGTCCCAGTTTGGCTTCTGGATGGAGTCACTGTCTGAGACGGAGTTGGAGGGTGGGGGAGGGGGGAGATTGGGTGCTACACTACACACAGCCACAGTTTTGCGGTGTCCGTGCACAGAGTCCGGGTTGAAGGTGCTGAACTCCGGGTGCTCCGGGATGGCTGAGCCCTCAAACGAGTTCCTATCCAGGTTGTTTCTTGAGTCGCTTGGAATGCTGGGAGTGTAGGAGATGGGCCTCACAGGGACCTGCGGCGGGATGTCCGAGTAGATGTTCTTGTTGAGTTTGGCGTCAAAGTAGGGCCTCTGAAGGAATGTGTGAGGCACATTTGAACCGCCGAGATGTTTGTCATCATTGCCGGCCTTTGACCTTCTGTGACAAGCCTTCTTGCGGATGATGATGAAGAGGAGGACCAGGATGAAGATGCTGGACACAAAGACCACGATCCCAATCACCTCCTCCAGGCCAATGTTCCAGGAGGTTGAGACAAACTCATTGCGGACCTCGGCGGCGAGTTCACACATCTTCCCGTTGAATCCCAGTGAGCAGTTGCACTTGTAGGAGCCGTATGTGTTCTGGCACTGGCCGCCGTTGGCACAGGGGTTCTTGATGCACTCATCGATATCGCTCAGGCACCTGGACAATACATTGGGATTTTGTGAGGCGTGTTGCATACTGCTGAGATCAGACTTGTCTAGTTGAAGATAATAAATCATTTAGCGCATTCAGTTCATGAGTTCAAACACAAAGGGTTTCTACAGGTTTCACCAAGTCAAATTCAGATGAATGAAATTTAGGACCTATAGCACAACATCAAAAACAAGGTCAGATGTCCGAGTCCGCCAACAATTCCCCAATTTCCTCATTGGCATTATAGGACTGGTGTCTTGATTGGCTGCTGCTTTAAGTTGCATGTTGGTCTTATTTGTAGTCGTAATACAGAAAATTATATTTGGACTAGAAACAGAAACACAACAAACAGAATGTAAAAAAACACATTCTAAAGCGCTGTGGGGACATTTCAATGAGCATTAGAGGTTACACGTTACATTGAAATAGGAAAATTAAGACCTGTTTAAAATAATTTAAGACCTAGAACACAAATCTTCAGCGTATTTTAGACTTTATAAGACCCCGTGGAAACCCTGCAACATGTACGTACCTGTCTCCCTGGAAGCCTGCTTCACACTCACATACTGGACCATCCAGGCTGTCAATACACTTTCCACTGTTTTTACAGGGGTTGTCTCTGCAGTACGGCCCCAACTGACACCTAAATTCAAACACAAGTTCACTTAAGAAACCTCATAAAATGTTAATGAGGTGAGGTAAAGACTACATTTCTGAAAGGTGTTTTTACAAACATTGGTTAGTAAAGTAATGCATAAGACATAATTCATGAAGGCAGATTACCCGTCTCCAAAGTTCCCCCAAAGTAGTTTCAATATTAGAAATAAAATTAAGTGTATGAAGTACAGGCATAATTTTGCCTTTAGTTTCATCAAATCATAATCGTTATCACATAGACACACATGGAAATTGTTCTACCAACATTGCATCTCTGCTGCAAGCTTGGGGAAAAGGTTCACCTTTACTATGTATAATCAAAGAGGATGTTCTACCTTTGTCCTGAGTATTGGCCTCTGCACTGGCAGTAGAAGTCGTCTGCACGAGGTACGCAGGTGCCACCGTACAGGCAGGGGTTGGAGGCGCAAGGACGTATGCCGATCTCACAGTGGGTGCCCATGAAAGAGGCAGGACACTTACAGAAGTAGCCTGTGAAATTTAGAAAGAAAGACTTATGAAGACAAGGACTTCTTTTGAACTACTGTAAATACTCAAATCCAAGCCAGTTTGGAAAGAATTGCTAGAAGTGAGTTTTCTCTTAAAGCATGAACATCCTGTGCGTAAGCAATACATTATTCTACATCATTTACATTAATTCCAATGTTACAATTTCATGCTTACTACACAGTTTTTGTTTTTGTTTCAGCTGATTACTAAAATTCAACATGCCTAAACAACAGTGCCTTCCAGAGGGAGGGATTATGCACCGTGAACCGCTGGCAGGTTTTTAATGTGATACAGATGCTAAGTACCAATAAAGAGCAAAAGGAGCACATCAGATCACATTATCACATCACATCACAGTATAAAAGATGCCTATCTCCAATAGCCTGTCCTGAATAAAATAACAGGTTCACGTCTTCAGTGGCTACAGCTGTTTGCAAGAAGTAAAAAGGAAGCTAGTTTGATACATAGACTACATAGATTTTTAACCAGGTTTGTTTCACTGCAGCGCTGGCAGTACATGCAGATGATAGGCACCGGGTCTACTACCGTGGCGCTCACAAGCCGGCAAAAACCCTTCCGCATGACACGGAAATGATGGCTGCCAGCGGGTTTCCCTTTAAGCAGCTCCAGTGAAACCGAGTGCAATGAGCTGAGCAGGACATTATGTACCTCCATTAGGCAGCGAGCTGCAGCTCCCTTCATTGGCGCAGGGGTTGCTGGAACAACTTTCAGCCGGTACGAGTGCACAGCCTGGGGTAACGTCCACAATGTCTTCAAGCACAGCGTAGGCCCGCTGTGCTTTGGTGTTGAGAGGCAGCTCCTGGCCGTTTAGAGTGATGGCCTCCATGCAGCCACGAAGCCCGTTGGTGACGGGCAGGCTGCGGCCGTGGCGAGCCGAGGTGAGCTGCCGCACGTGGCCGCCGAAGTAAATGCTGTTGTCGAGGTTGAGGGTTCGCAAGGTGCCCGGTGCTGTGCCAGAGGCGGCGTGCACCCGGTCCAGCACAAGTTTAGCGTAGTTACCATCCACCTCCAGTGTGAGAGTGTGCCACTCGCCGTCGTTAACCTGAGCGCTGTGAACTGACACCAGGCCGGGGCCGCTGCCGCAGTCAAACTTGTACTGCAGACGGCCGTTCACAATCTACCAGAGAAAAAAAAACACTGAATCAGAACATGATCAACATCCAGCAAATACCAAGGAGGTTATTCATCTCATCCATTCTGTTCATTGTTTCCCTATTTTTTACACTTCACAAGATTAAAACTTGGGCGGAGAAATTGTTATTGAATCATCAAGTCACGGCTATAAATCAATGTCAGACACTGTCATAAATCACTCCCTATCAGAAAATACAGTGCATCAATTTATTACCATGTCATGAAATCATTTTTAATAATATCTTGCTAAAGAGCAAACAAATGTCTACAAGCTACAGCCTACTAGGTTTACAGGAAAAATATCTTTATTCAACACAATAATTTAATAAAACAAGCAACAGTTTGGAGAGAAATTCAAAGCCTTAATGACCGTCTGATAAACAATAACTGCCTCTTAGCCAGGCAGGTTTTAGTCTAAAGTCGGGCGTATACCAGACAGACAGAAAAGGAATGTGTGGAAAACTCCCAGTACTAAAATAGCTCTTGTGTGTGAGATTCTTTTCAACCCACCACCACATTCCCATCATCCCTTATGTGAAGTACGTTTAAAAATATCTTTTTTGAACCCTTCAGCACATTTGATTGATACAAATGGCAGGGTGGTCTCATGGGAGGGTAGGTCAGTCTGTGTTTATTAAGCCCTTCTGATATGGAAAAGCATGGCAGTAATAGAGAGACAAGCTTATAAATGCAGAGGGACAGTAAGCCTGGACTTAATTATGATAAGCAAGGTTATCATTTTAGTTTAAAAGATGCTGAAGTAATGAATGCACTGTTAATAAGTCTGGACAAAGACGTTCACACATCCACCCGAACACATGCACACACACACCTCGAGGATGCTGTAGTCTGTTCCTTTAGCGTACATGACAGTAGCATGGCTGGAGAAGGTCCTGATCCTCAGAGACAGTTTCATCAACTCCTTGTTCTCATTCTCCATCAGAAGGTATTTCACATAGCCGCTCCCGCTGAACGTCAGTGATTGGCCATCTGCCAGGAAGTAACAGACATGTATCACACAGAGTTTGGGACACTCATGCAGCATCAATTTCAAATTACTGTATTTTAATTATTGCTACAACTGGAAGAAGCTGGAGACGGGTCAAAGACGAAAAAACATCTGGGAACACAAATGAAGAGGTGGGTTGTCTTACCGGAACATTTGCCCTTTTTGCCCTCCGGACACACGCAACTGAACACAGTATCTTTTGGATCTGCCACACACTCCATTCCCTCAGGGCAGGGGTTGTTCTCACACAGGTTGTTCAACACGGGACATCTGCCACCTAAATGACAACATATTTCCACTTAGAATGGGAGTTTCTCACAGACAGTAAATGTGCTTGTGTGTGTGTGTGTGTGTGTGTGTGTGTGTGTGCGTGTGTGTGTGTGTGTGTGTGTGTGTGTGTACCTTCACACTGGCAGGTGGCAGTTCTCAGGTGTCGCGGGGTAACAAAGCTGAGGCGAGCCGTGCTGTAAGTGGACATAGAGGCCTTGTCCAGAGAGATGACCTCATCGCAGAAGCTTAACGGGCAGTGCAGACCCGCACACAACTTCTGCACCACCCGCAAAATCCGAACCCCCGTCATCTCCTCGATCACAGCTGCTGAGGAGTTCAGCTTACGGAAAACAACCTAAAGACAAATGAACATCAGCTTTCCTCTCTTGTTATCGCAAACTGAATAGCTTTGGGTTTTGGACTGTTGGTCTGGCAAAATAAGGAATATGAAGACATCCCTTTGGGCTCTTGGAAATGATGACATTATGACAGTTTTCACAAATTCCTGCCATGAAGCCATGAAGTTACAACGCTGGGAGAAGGGAAATCTATTCAGAGCGTCTTTTTTTTATTAAATCAAAATATCGATATTTTGCGGCAGCATATCGATTCTGTATCACACGAATAAGAACAACGACATCTTGACGTTTCATTATACGTCCCACCCCTATTTGGTTTGAGTAGCTAAAAATAAACAAATAAAAAAGTAATCGTGGCTGCTCTCACCTCCTGAGATTGGTAGGGGCTGCCCGATCTCTCTAGAGCCAACAGCACATCCAGATCTCCTTGCTCTGAAGGCTGCAGGCTCACTAACTGGACTTCACTCCTCCTGACTCCAGCGATGTTCCTCAGTGCCCTCTGGAAGTTGCGCCAGTAATCCCCGATGAACTCCTCAGGGGCAATATTTGCAAAGCGCACCGCAATAGAGTTGTCCAGAGCCTGACGCGTTGCCTGCCTAATGTGCACGGTGACATCGGCCGCTGTGGTGAAGCGCCCGTCAGTCACAGTCACGTTGAGAGGGTAGTGGCCCACGTCGAGTGGTCGTAGGGCGATGACTTTACCGTCAGAGGCGGCGACTGAAAACAAGGCGCTGCTCACGTCTGAGGGTGAAGAGGAAGAGGAGGCGAGGTTGTAGGTGAGAGTATCGTAGACGTCTTGGTCGGTGGCGTGGATCTTGCCCAGGACACCACCGGGGTATTCATCTCCGACTGTTGTCACAAAGATGTCCAGTGGAAGAATGGCGGGGGGGTAGACACTCTCCTCGATGATGCGTACACTGATGAAGGTGGTGGAAAAGAGCTGAGGTCTGCCACTGTCTGACACCTGAAGATGAGGAATGAGAAGAGGAAATAATGGGCACTGTTAAGTTAACCTCTGCAAGCTTTATTTTTCAAACAGCAGAGGGCAATCAAGCTCTTTGACTGATATCCCTAGACCGACGGCATCGACACACTGTAGGTGCACTGGATATTAAAGCCAACAAATCATCTAAAGATCATGCGTTGTAACATTTACATGGATGGTCATCTGTTCTGCAAGTGAAAAAAAAAGTGACTCAAATCTGAGTGTGCATCTCGCGTAACAAGACATCACACTTACATTTCAAATTCCATCTGCCCACTCGTTTCTTTCCCCTGTTCTTCCCTGACACATCAACACCCAGGAAACACACGTGACGGTGCCAACTCAAAGCAGTCTTTGATTTATGATTCTCCTGTGAGATGCACTCTGATGCAGCAGCTTTATTGTATGTTTACTTCAGCACGGTGAAAAGTTTTATATTGAATATATTTTCAAATGGACAAACATTGACTAGTTGGAGGAGTGGGGGGGGACTAGAGTGAGCATGACAGAGAAAAGGTACAGAGAGGGAAAAGAGGGAAGATAAATAGATCAGGTTGCTGTGGCTTGACGGTTAAATCAATACAACCTCTCAACTGTGGTTTCTCTTTGCTGCTGTGACTCACCTGTGCTTGAAGTAGAAAGTGTTCTTTACTTTTCCTATTCAGCGCCCCCACGGCCACAAGAGCTCCCTGCTGATTAATGTGGAAAGCGTCGCCCTCGTTCCCATCCACGATGGCAAAGGTGAAAGGTGGGCCGTTGTGGGAAGCGTCCCGATCCGTTACGATGAGCTGAAGAACACTTGTGCCTTTTGGTCGATTCTCCTGTGGGATACAAGAGAGGAAAGGTAAAGGTTTGTGAAGAGAGGAGGTGGCTCTCCAGATGCTCTTCAGCTCTGTAATGTTTGACAATGTAATGTTTTTCAGAAGGTGAAATATGCACCCACAGAACATTTCTGACGTAGAGATATGTTAATAATGCTGAAAATAAACAAATAATTTAAAAAAAATTAAAGCGGAAAATTGAAAAAACCAAAGCTTTTCGATTTATTTCAACTAAGGCTCTCATTGCCAGACCTTCCTCCACAACGCTGCGGAGGACGGTCTGGCTAGTCCACACAGCATTCCGGGATGGGAGAAAAACATGCTCTGGTTTATTGGCATTTCTTTAAACCAATCACAATCGTCTTGGGCGGTGCTAAGCTCGGCATGGAGCAATGTTGCTGCTGCAAAATAGCCTCTGGAATTAACTTGTTTTGGTGGATCATGTGTACGTTCAAAAGTTGTTTTAGTCGTGCAACAGACTAACAGCAGTTAAGCATAGTCCTCATAAATCTACAGTAGTTTAAAATTACAACACAAATAAAGTGGAAGGTGACGGACATCTGGCCGAAATTAGGGGCATCCGGCGGAATTTCCAACTGCACCTGAACAATCACGTGATAATAATATGGATTTTGTACGCTTTAAAGATTAGAGTGGATGACTTAATCTTCTTCTATTGCTGCTGGTATTTATCGGTTGTGCGTGTCCAACGGCTGGTCCACCATACTTCTGATGAGTCCTAGTAAAAGGGACCATGTGTTTTCTTTGTTCTTTAGTGTTTGTGTCCCTGAATAGGCTTCAGATCTGCCTCAACTCTTTTTTATGTCCTGACTCTCAACTCACTTTTATTCTCAAAAAAAAAACTCTTGATATATCTTGCGATGGGTACAGTGTGTACACAGTGTGTTTCTTTCTTCTTCTGTTTTAGTGTGATTTTTGTGCCTAACTTTGATCAAGGAACCATAGAAAGTAAAATATAGCCAAAACAATGTTTATTCCTGAAGTGCTGGAGCTGTGTACAATGTGTGCGGTGTCTCCGCAAAGTATCTTTTAAATTGCTTTTTCAATTTTCTAAACAGACAGGGACATTGGAAACAAATCATCTTCCGTACTAACTTTGGAATCATTATCTTTTGATATCTCCTAAAACTGGAATACAGATGCATTTCATTCTTCTCAATTTCGCACATTTTCCCTTCAGTCCGACCAACCACCCATTTTCAGCTCTTTCTCTTGCACATTCCCACTCTTCATCACTCCTGCCTTGCAGCCTTTTCCTTCCATCCCTTATGTGAATTCTCATACTTAAGATGCAGCCTCTGTCTTTTAATTCCCCCCTCCATTCTCCCCTGTCCTTACCTCTGTTCTTGCTCCAACCTCCTACTTGCTTCTTGACATTCTAGTCGCACAGTCTCCCATTATTCCTCCTCCCTGTTAATCCCTCTCTCTGTGTCCACCGCAATGCCCCCTGCACATCCCCCTCTATTTCTCTCTTTCCATCTACCTCGTTCCCTTCCTCTCTACTTCTAATCAGCTCTCCATACTGACCCCTTTTCCCCCTCTCACCTGGATGATGAGGCTGTAGTTGGCCTGGGAGAAAAGCGGCGGGTTGTCATTGACGTCTGAGATGTCTATGTTGATCATGGCGCTGCTGGAAAGAGCGGGAAGGCCGTTGTCTGAGGCTACCACCATCAGAGTGTACCCTGAAGTCTGAGAAAAGCGGGGGAGAGAATCACCATACATGCAAAGCTGCTTTTGTAAGCAATTATAACGCAGTTGAGATCAGTAAACAAGCTTCCCTATTAAGCCTGACATGACTGATTGGATTCTGCACAAAGTGCAATTGGTTCCTCGGTGGATTAAACTCTGTATGTACAGTCAGCATTGTATCTGCTGTTTCTCTTACTCTCTCTCTGTCCAGCTGGCGAGCAACTCTCAGCTCCCCTCGGATAGGATCGATGGTGAAGGGGCTGCCTTGGTTACCGTCCACAATGGAGTACCGCACGTGATCGTAAGAAGGCCCGTCAAGATCCTCAGCCATCACCTTTGGATCAAATAAACAATGAAAATAACTATCACTCAACAATTTCCCTTCGGGGATCAATAAAGTGTTTCTAATTGTGATTCTGATGTTCAAATGACAATTTAACGCCTGTGCTTATTATATGTTAACACGTGTAAAGGCTATAAAAATCTGTTTTCTCAAGGTTCTTACTTTAACCTACAATTATCTGCCTCATTTAGAAGAAGAAAGTGATATGTTCTTTTGATTTTTAAAGTGCATGGCCCTCCGTGCACCAATCAGGATGGGATTGATCACTGTGGATGGAGTGTTGAAAACCACACAAACACATTTCTGATGAAACAAATTTTGAGCATTTAGCTCCTAAAACATAGTAACTAAGAATGTATTTTTTATTTTTCTTTGTTGTTTATTTATGAACATTATTGTTGGAGAGAAATACATTGGGTTCAAAAAGTTTTCAGGAGCTTTAAAGCACTATTGTTCAGCTGAGACCATTTCTCGATTAATCAATGAGTTGATCGACAGTAAATAATCAGCAACTATTTTGATTATGGATTACTTGATTGAGTGATTTTTCTAGCAAATTGACAAATATTTTCTTGTTCCAGTTTTTTCCTATATCTCAAATGTTCTGTTTGTCAAACAAAATGAGACATCTGAAGACGCCACCTTGTACTCTGAGAAAATAATATTATACTATTTATCTGTTCTCATTTAGCATCCTAGTTTCCTGAGGGCAGAAGCTCTGGCCCGGTGTATCGGGTACCTTCTCCCCGACCTCAACATGGTGAAAAGGCTGTTACCCGGGTGGTCTGGATCTTTAATACTTTTTTCTGGTTTTTCCCCTGATGTGAATGTCCTTCTGGTGTGGTAAGGTACCACATACTGAATGTTCAGCTGAACTCACCACTAATTACTATTGTCTTTAAGTAAAGCAAAAACTATGTCTTATCCAATTACTCAATTAATTGATGTAATAATCGGTAGAAGACTTGAAAACCAAAATAATCTAAAGCTGCAGCCCTAGAAGCATACAACCTATCTTTTATCCCGAGCACCCTATTCTAAAAAACACAGAGCACACACACACTCTTAAAACCCACCAACCATCACTTATTGAAAGGGATCCTCAGGGAGATTTAGCAGACAGTGAAGATTTACAAGTATGAGACAACGACAGGTATTAGAATCTAATTTTCTGATGGATAATTTATATTCAGGTACATTAGACACACAGATAAATGGCCACAAGCAGAGGTTCTTAATTAGGGGAAGGCGGAGAGCTGGGCTGCGGGGGTGGACAGAAATAGATGGAGAGAAACATTTTACATGCAAAAGGTAGAGAAAGCCTTATCTAGGATAGGGGCTTAATGAGTCAAATGCCTTTCAATTAAACTGTTTGAGCATGTGTGTCAGATAATGCATGAGAACAGGGGTGCAGTGAGCATGAAGAGCATCGGCCCTAATTTAGCTGTTCCGCCAGATGGTGATTTGCCACAGGTGCAGATATGAGATAGTCTATGCAGTGAGTGATGGGAAGAGAGGAAAAAAGGCTGGAAGGGAGAAATAAACGATGATAGGGTGAACAAACTGACAGATCTAAATAGAGGAAGAAGCACAGAGAGAGATGGAAAATGTCTTCCACCTAGCAAGCAGTTTTACAGAAATTATGGGTTACTGCCACACAACAAGCAACTATTGCATTCAAACCTGTCCCTGAATATAGCATAGCGTGTGTGTTCTTACCGCCAACACAGTCTTCCCCAGCTCGGTGTCCTCGCTGACAACAGCTGTGTAGATGTCCTGACTGAAGACAGGTCTGTTGTCGTTGACATCAGTCAGGTTGATGTTCACAGTGGCCATGTCGCTGAGCGGTGGCGAGCCACCATCTGTAGCCTCTAAGGTGATGTAGTATTCATGGGAGACCTCGTAGTCCAACGCCTCAATCACAAAGATGTCCCCTGAGGACAATGAGACAGCAGAACGTCAGAGAGGGAGAGCTGCTGTCATGTCACAAGAATTCAAACTTCAATACTACATGTTATTTAAATATTTCAAAAAAAAGAAAAAGAAATCCCTATGATACCACAGTGCGCCAAATAACATAAATCATTTTGAGGACAAACACTTTGCTTCAAACTTTTTTTTTTTACTGGGAATCATTTTCTGCTGCCAAAACTTTTGTCAACCGGTTTGTGACAAAGGGACCCCCTTGAAAATGAGATGCTACATCTCAAGGCATTTATCCTAATAAACTAATTTTGAAATTCAAAAGCTTTGCTTGGCTCAGCTGCCATAACTGGCATCGCAACAACAGAAAGGTATCCTAGTTTCTTTGGTGTTGTGTTCAGATGTGTACAGTTCAGCCGGAAATTCAAGTGAAATTCAGTTATGGTTGAACAATGTTTGCAGTTGAATTTGAAAATGGTTTGTAAATATTTACAGGCAAGATAAGGTGTTTGGGATTGCTAAATGATACTGCAATGTTTTGGGTTGTTTGTCCCCGTGGCAATTTAAGACAGGAATGCAGACTGTGTAGACTCAACAACAATTAGACGGCATGGGCGATGAAGCTCTTAATGTTTAACTCCCTGTTCTTTGTGGATTGTTTTGTTAACAAAATGCCTTGCATTGTGTGTGACATTGAAGCACAACAAACCTGATGAACATGTTTTCTTCCTCCAGAAAATCTGGCAAAAAGCGGATTTTTGTTCATATCTTAGTTGCGCATTGTTTTCCTTCATGTTTGCTTGCCTTGCTAGCAGTCTTCTTCTTCATTACTTTTGTTTGCCCATTACTATGCTTCTTTGCACGCTGCTGACAATTATTGATCAGTGCAATGGGGAACCTGAGCAGGAATGGGCTTCCTTATGTGCGTGCACCGTGTACACCACATAAAGAAAACAGGAACCCTCTCGTAAAAAACATTGCTCCACATTGCTACCAGTGGTCAAAGACTGCACAACGTACCTTTAACCCCTGTGGTGACACTAAAAATATAATGTGAACTTATCAAAGTTTTTTTTCATTAAATTCAATATTTTTTTGGAAGTAATCAGGGGTTTTTCATCATAGAGGAAGTTTTAGCCAGTACCAAAGCAAAATCAGTGCCAAAATGATAAAGAATTTGAGACAAAAAAGGAATAGAAATTCTTAATTGCAGTTAACCAAATACCCTTTTGAGCAAGCAGAACATAAACTGGCTTTATTAACTCGGTAAATGCAATGACACAAATAATTTGCGTTGACGCGTCACATCTAAAAACTTACATGGCTGCCTCTAACAACAGCGCAAGCATGGATTCCTCGCAAAAAGGATCCCGCACGGTCTTGTGTGAGTGTGAGAGTATTTTACTTGTAATGCCAACAACAACGTGGTAGTCTGTAGACTTTGTAAAATTAACCCTGAGTCAGGATGACAGCAGCAAAATAACAGTTCCGCTCAACTATGTCTCTCCAGCTTCCCCCGTAGCACCCGCGTGTACAGTGTGTCCTGCACTGACTTGAGTGTGAGGTAAACTGCGCTGTGTCTCCCCATCTGTAGCACTGTCTTCGATAATTGCGCAACCAGGCCAGATTGTTTCAGATATCTCACTTGTCCTTTATAAAGTCAGTTATAACGGCCCACATGTTAAAAAATTGTCCGGTTTAAGTCGGGCTCATAAGTCAATTAGAAAGGAGAGAGAAAAAATTAAAATATTCCTCCTGAAAGTGACTTGAAATTTTAATTTGTTTTAGTGTTGGATTTATTTGATACATCATCTCAAGTTCATACTGGAACAGTGCAGTGTTAAACCTTATTGAAATTTATTTTGTGTAAATTGTTTAATTGAGCAATGGGAAAATAATTGCTAATTGAAAAAAATGATCACTAGATCAATCGTTTAAAGGCAGACAGGCCTATGTGGAACTCTGCCCAGATGATTTTACCTGTAGTATTTAAATATTATTATTCTTTTTTAAGCAGTTTTGTTAACTGGGGTGTCATTTACTTAAGCAAAATAGCCAGTTCTGTTTATCAAATTGTCAAAAATGACAAGCACATGCATTGATTTCTCAAATAAGGTAACACAGACTCATTGCCTTTACTGTGAGCAAACCGATCATGCTTGCTGTCTTGCGTAGTCACCCCCCAAAGATTCTTTAAGAGTCAAGAAACACCTTGCAGTAATATTAAAGTTTTTGTTACACCATCAATAGGGAGAAAGCTAAGAACACATTAAAAGCTGACTCAGAAGAATATAAAAAAGAAAAAGTAATCTATTTCATGCTACCACATACCAGTGCGGGGGTCCACACTGAACATGCCATGCTCATTCCCACTGATGATGCTGTAAGAGATTTCTCCGTTAGCCTCCATGTCCCGGCTGGCGGCCTGCACTCTGAGCACCTGTGTGCCCACCGCCACATCCTCAGACAGCGTAGCCGTGTATTCGCGGTGCTCAAACACCGGGGGATTGTCGTTGATGTCCAAGACAGAGATTACCACCTGGCAAAGCGAGGAGAGCCGCGGAGAGCCTTGGTCACTGGCGCGGGCCTTCAGCTCGTATGTCGACTGCACCTCGCGGTCTAGGGGGCGTTCCAGGCTAATAACACCTGTGTGCTCGTCAATTGAGAAAAATCCATCAGCAGAATCGCCCAATGAGTAGAGGATGTCGCTGTTAAGACCTGGGATGACAGAAAAAAGGACAATTCATGTTTTGTTTTTGATTTTACATTGTGAATCCTATTTTTGACAATCACACTTGTTTGTTAACAAGCGATACCTCTCAGTTTACACCCGGTCCCTGTCCCCACATTGCAGCGATTAAACTGCTAAGTAAAATTATATCTTCACCAATGATAAATAGCCACATCAACAGAAATAAACTGGTAAGTACAGGGCGTAACAAGCACATTGATTCTTATATTGATGTATTGATTTTTGAATGATTAAAACCGTCGCCCTCCATTCTCATTCTGACACATTCATCTTTCACACAGCCTCTGAAAAACAGGAGCTGTAAACGTCTAATCCATGCCATCCTCATAACTCATGTCCTCCCACTAGCAAGACGCTCCCAGCAACGAGACAGAGACAGATCACAATAATAATCATAATGCCTTTCTGCAGGTGGCCCCCATTTGGAATACGCTATTATATTCCCATTTATCAGGGAAGTGCCCCCGTCTTCCGTGGATGTCATTATCGTGCTGGAGAGACTACCACGGGGAGCCCTGCTTGTGTGGTTTCCCAACACTTTTATCTGGTCTGATCGTCCTTGAGACAACTGCTTATTGGTAGTTAAGTGATCCGTGCTGAATCTCGATTGGCCACATTGAATGCATACAAGTATGTTTATGATTGTATGTCCATCTCAGTCCCATGACTGGATTGTTTAATATTAAGGTACATATGGAATGAGTTGATGATTCTGCAACTTATTTGCCACATATCATAGTAGATAAACTAAAGTCAATATCTTGGTTGAATAAAAAACTTTGAGCTGTCAAAACAGTTTTTTTTTAATTTATTGTATATACAAAGCAAATAAGTTATTAATATTGAATGATCAGCGAATTAATAATAAAAAAATCTTAGTTGCAGCCCTTAAAGACACTGTTCAGCACCTTTATTCATGTTAATCTCTAAAATATTGCTAAAAACAAACATGCTAACTGCACACTGATCTTTTAAGCAACACCGACCAATTTTATTTTGAAGACAGCTGGCACTTTAAGACGTCTTTCTCTACAGTATTGAAGCCAAGATTGTCAGGAACATATATAATCTGGTGAAGCACCACAGTGGACAAAGCAGAAAATGATTAAATTCCTTCTCTACAGGAGGGACACTTGGGTCCAGGCAGTGTGATAAAGGATAAAGCAGAATCATAGAAGGAATGTGTATACGCATAACTTTAGTTTATCATGGATCAAGGCCACCAGTCTGGATATGTGTGTCTGTCTGGTTCAAAACCTTCCCGCACTGATAAGTGCTGCCTTTTCCGAGATTGTAACAGCAGGCTGAATTGGGAGCCGCAATGTGGTTAAGTATCAAACTTCTTCCAGCCAAATGGTCAGCCAAATCATTGATGCAGTGGCACACAGCAGCCAGGGCCAAGAACAAATCCTCACAGAGATATGCAGAGACAAATATTGATGGAGGATGAAGCGACTCTTTTCTCTTAGGAAGAGGGTTACATTATGTTTCACAATTTCATGGTTGCCTGCTAAGACAGTTGACTGAAACCTGAGTGAACTGGGTCAAAGCTAACATCTAATTTGTCTTGTACACTCTACATGTTGCTTGGGATCTGCCAGTTCTAAATCAAAAAATACTAGATAGACCCACAAAAAAGAACTCTCACATGCTTGGATACCCACACATGTGAGAGAAATACTAATCAAATCCCCCTCTGCTTCAGAAAGTGTAACTCTAAATAATTATTGCCCCTGGCTACACTGCAGGAAGCACCTTTTTTTCTCCACCCCTCCTTCAACTACCCTTATCCTTGATATTCAAAATGAAGCAAATTGTGTGCCAGCAAAGCCTCAGGGAAGAAACGTCTTAATACCAGCGCTTTCCTTTCACCATTTTAAGTTTCTCTCTGAGGGATCCAATTCTAGTATCCCTTTCCTACTGTCAAGCTGTCAGTCCACCCAAAACACAGGACTGAAAAAAGAAATAGAAGGCGTTGATTCATTGACAGTGAACAGGCCAGAATGGTCTGTGCTCCACTAAACTAAAGGTCTAGTCTGGAACAGCAGGTCCAACAGTTTCTTGGATAAAGTCTCAAGGAGCCTAAATGGCTGTTTAACGGCATGGTTTAAGTTCTTAGTCTTATCCACATGTGAGCCTATCAGATGGTGGCTATGCTTGATGAAAGGTGAAGACGCCGGAGATGAATATGTGGCCCTGTGGCTTTGCACCAGGCGAGTAGAAAATTGCAATCAGCTCTTTTGAGAATTCAGCTTGAAGAGAGAGGACTTTCATTAGAGCGTAATGGAGCTTTTAATTTAAGAGGTTGATCATTCATGTAATTCCACATTTGTTATCCCTCCCTCTTGCCATTTAGAGTAATGCAGTTGCATAAAGGAAAGATAATAACCCGTGCATTGTGGGTCAGCATTTAGCCAAGATGCATATGCATGCTGTCTATTATATTTTTGAATCACATGTGCTTTTTGATTTCATTGACCGTAAGTAATGTTTTTTCTGGCATTTAAGCATGATGTATCGGCACTTGTGAGGAGCAAGAGCTTTCAAAGGTTTATCTAAAATAGTTTTAATATTAAAAGCCTGCTTATATTTTCTACTGTCTGAAATCAAGGACCCATTGTCTAAACAAAGTACAAAGTATTTTGAGTATAATAATTCTGTTCCCATTATCATTGTAAGCTCCACAATGCTGTGAGATGACAGACAGCTTGTCAAGCTTAGCGACAGAGCATAAGAAGGCAGGGCTTAGCGAACGTTATAGTAGGTAACAGGTTCACTTTCCATTTTGTACATTCGATTTTTCAGGTATTGGACCAATATTGTGTCTGAATAAACTCACCATTATCAATATCGTTTGCCAGCAGTTTTGCCACATAAGTGCCCATCTCGGTGTTCTCGAAGACAGTAATGGTGTAGGGATCGGACAAGAACTGAGGCGGGTTGTCATTGACGTCTTCAACAGTGATGTGGACGTCAGCCTCGCAGTACCGTCCTCCTCCGTCCACTGCCCGCACTTTGAACTTGTGCTTGTTCTGCTCCTCTCGGTCTAGGGGCTGTGAAGTCTTCAACTTCCCTGAAGGTGGGACAGAAGACATTTGAGCAAAATGCGCACAAATAAAGACTTACACTCTTTGAGGAGTAGAAAGAAGTAATTTGCTTTTTAAAGAACATACAATAGAAAAAACAGTACAGACGAATGTAAAATTTGTGTAAGCAATGAATCTGACGATTGAATATAAGACAAACCATGTTTATGCTAAAGCACTGTAACCCCTTTGTCTGCTGTCTCCTAACCAAGTAAAAAAAAAATCCAAACAAATGATGGCTTTCGGGGGAGAGAAGAGGGGTATAAATAAGTAATTGAAGCGCGAGAAGAGGGAAAAAATGGCAAAGAGAGTAGAGGGATGAAGGAAACCATCAGAATTGGCAGCTGAGAGCAGCTTGGAAGTACCCTGGGATGTGAGGCAGCCAGCATTACCACAACCTCTCTGGAAAACTCCAGAGCCTCTTGGCGGTCCTCATCTGCAATAATCCTACTTGTCTGCACTGAAGAAAAAAAACATCCCCTCTCCATAACAGTAGCACTGCTGCTAGAAACTCAGTAGTAAGAGTTGCCAAAAGACAGCTGGATGATATTGTTGCCTTGGTGTCAGTCTCTCAGCATTTCAAACATGACAATTGACGTTTTTACATTATTTGGGGATTGTATGCAGCAGCAGAAATATTGTATAGCTGTTTAAATCTACTGGCTTAGTATACTTCGTACTTCCGTGCTTTACTTTTGCATTTTCTTTTAAAAACAGGTTTGTGGTGATTAACTGGCATTGTTTTTCTTCTTTTTTCTTTCTTTTTTTTTATCCTAGGAGCCAGATGGAATCTCTGATTTAGAGGGTCTCCTAGAAGAAATAATTTGCAGGCAGGAGAAGTATAGCACTCATAAATTCAATTTACGTGTTCAACTCTGGATTTTAGTGCCACTGTGGGTTTTTTTCATCTGCCCCGTGGGGAAATGTTCTTGGCTATTTTAATAATGAATAAGTAAATAACAACTGGGCACAAGAAAACACGCTTGCCTCTTCTATTGCTGGTAATGATTCACACACACACACACACACACACACACACACACACACACACACACACAAACCCAAACAACACACAAAAGAAAAAAACAATTTTTGCAGAGGGATCACCATTCTCAAATTGTTAGATACGCAGATACACACCTGTATCAGAGTCAATGATGAACAATTCCGATCCAACTCCCTGGAGCTCATAAGAGATTTGGGCGTTTGAGCGGATATCGGCATCCGTTGCAGAGACCTGTAAAATGAGCCTGCCGGCAGGGGAGTCCTCTGGGACACTCTCACTGTACAGGGACTGGGGGACAGATGAATAAGAGGAAAATGGAAGAGGGAAATAAATGATAGTGAATACCAGCAAGAAAAGGGCACAACAAATGCAAACGAAGTGCTGAAATGACAACACAATTGAGAAAATAGAAAAATGGAATTTACCTTTTGGCATACAGGGCTGTTGTCGTTGGCATCCAGCACCTTGACCTCTACAACGGCTTTGGCAGTAAAGATGCCATCACTGGCAGTAATGTTAAGGAGATAATTGTCCTTCTCTTCACGGTCCAAGGGCTTCCTGACAGAGACCTTCCATTCATTCTGAATGTGTTCGATGGCAAATTGGCCAAGTGGGTCCCCTCCTGTTGGTGTTAAAAAGAAATATAGCACTTCAGGATGATCAACAACTCAGAGGCAGCAAAGCAGCAGAATTCATTAGAAAACACAAGGATACAGGTCTGTCCATCAATAATTACTGAAATTATCTTCACAAAGCAAACTCTTATTTCTAAATCAAATATGTTTGGTACACAAGCAATCCCGCAAACCAAGAAACAACAGAAAATGTAGATGAATTAATGCTGCATTCAGATTCCTTTTGATATTCCCAGACTAGTTCATTACACTTGCTAATCAGCGCCAGAGGAAGTATTCCCTCCCAGTCTATTTACAAACATTATTCAGATATACAGTATATATTATTAATATTATTATATTTATTTCTGTATTATAATGACCTTTAATACTTGCCTTGAGCTTTGGCAGATTAGGCGATAACTCAAGACTCCTAACAGATAATAGGACTGTGTGATGTTTCAAAGATGAGATATTATCATCATATTAAGTGGCATAAACGGATAATCCCCCCTTAACTGTGTTGATGAAAAACTGTTACACAAAGGAGTAGGGTGTAAACTGTCTCGGCTTAGTTATAATATTTATAATAATAATAATAATAATAATAAATGCCCACCTGTGATAAAGTAGTTCACTTGTTTATTGATGTCCTCAGAATCATCATCTGTAGTGCTGAGTATAGCGATGACTCCGCTGGGAGGAGGGTCATCTTCGCTGACTGTGCCTTTGTAGATCTCTGCAGTAAAGCGGGGCGGGTTGTCGTTCACGTCAGCAACAGTAACCTCCACTCTGGTGCCATTAACGTGTTGGACTTTGTCGCCTTGGTCTGTGGCTAGGACGGCAATTGTGTATTTGTTCATCTTTTCACGGTCTAGTTCTTTTAAGGTGGTCACCCATCCAGTTTCACTATTAATAGCAAACAGCTCGGAGATCTCCTGCGAGTTCTGCTTGGGGTCCAGGCTGTAAACGACATGACCGTTGGTTCCAGAGTCTTGGTCGGTGGCTTTGACTTGGATCACTTGAGCTCCACTTGGAAGGTTTTCCACAATGACAGCCTCGTAAGGGTGTGACTCAAAGACAGGTTTGTTGTCATTAAGGTCCTTCACTTGGATGTTAACATTTACAGACGTCACTATGTCATAGTTCTCATGTTTGGTTTGGGAAAGCAGCGTGAGTTGGTACCATTTGGTTGTCTCATGGTCAAGGCTTTTCTGAAGCTTTAAGGTTCCACTGTCTCTGTCTACAACAAAAACCTCATCTTCGTTGCTCTCAGGAGTGTTGCCCTTCACAAGGCTGTAAACGACTGGTTGCTCACTCTCAGCCTGAATTACATCAATCTCTGTGCCAATGGGAAGGTCTTCGGCAATTGTGTAGCGGTAATGTGGTTCAGCAAATTTGGGAATTGGTGTCTCTGGTACAACAATCCTGATGTATACCTGTACAACAGAATGTTTGGGTGGATTTCCAGTATCCTTTGCCCTCACAAAAAATGCATAGAACTCATTTTCAAGTCCAATGAGACTCTCTTTGGTTGTAATGACTCCAGAGGTTGCGTGGATTTCAAAGTTCTCCACCACATTTTCAACATCCGCTTCAATTGAATACTCAATGTCAGCATTGCTTCCCTCATCCATGTCTGAAGCAGCTATTTTAACCACAGAGGTTCCCCTTGGGACATCTGATGCAATAGTGGCTTTGTACTCAGCTGCCCTGAATTGTGGGGCATTGTCATTAACATCTGTGAGAATGACATTCACTATAGAAAAGCCTACTTTTCCACCGCCGTCTTTAGCTATGAGAGAAATGGGAATAACCTTTTCAACTGTAATTTCACGATCAAGGCTTTCAAGAGTGAAAATCTCTCCATTTTCATTGACAGAAAATTTGTCTTTTGCAAAGTCATTCACAATCTGGTATGTTATTTGCCCAAAAATGCCTTCGTCATCATCTGTTGCCTTTGCTTCCGCTACCAAGGTACCAATAGGTGAGTTTTCAACAAGCTCTACCACATAGTCCACCTGAGAGAAAGTGGGGTTGTGGAAGTTGGCGCCAGTAACTGTTACCATAACAAGGGCTGAGCTTCTGAATACACCGTCTGATACTGATACATTGAGGTTGTAAAGAGGCTGCATCTGTGGCCGACGGTGGTTGGAAATGGCAATGGCGCCTGTTTGTTTGTTGATGGAAAAGTTCTGATCCTCATTGCCGGATATAATGGAGAACTCCAACGTATCGGAGTCTGAGCTATCAGCATCAGATGCCTGGACTTGGGTGATAAAGTGTCCACGTGGGGCCAACTCGCTAATAGTAGTTTTGTAAGTGTGCTCTGTAAATATTGGAGCATTGTCATTCAGGTCGGTAACATCTATCGTCACAATTACATCACTTGATAGGGCTGGAACTCCTCCGTCCACAACACGGACCCTCAACTTGTGCTGCTGGATTTCCTCATGATCAAGAACTTGGGCTGTAGAGATTGTTCCTGTGTGACGGTCAATAGTGAAATAATCTGAACTCTTCCCCTTTTCCTCAACCAGCTGAAAGAATACTTCTTGGTTATTACCAGTATCAGGATCTTTGGCATCAACTTGCAAAATGGATGTACCAATGACAGAGGCCTCTGAAATATTGGCATAGTACGTCTTCGACAGGAACACAGGGGCATTGTCATTTACATCTTCCAATATGATATCAACAAACACTTCAGAGTGAGCTCCAGTCAGAGAATCTGTGGCTCTTACATTTAATTTATAGGCAGGGTGTGTCTCAAAGTCCAGAGGCTGAATCACATGAATAACACCTGTGTTGAAATCAATTGAGAACTGTTTGAAAGGATCTCCCTCAGAGATGGTGTACACAATGCGAGGGCCTTCAGAATCATTTGCCTGTACGTGAACAACAGGTGTGTGTAAGGGAATGTTTTCAGGGATTTCAATGCTGTAAAAGGGCTTCTCAAACACAGGCATTGCTTTGTTCACCACTGTTATTGGCACTTCTACTTCTGTTGTTAATGCTACCTCTCCATTATCCTTTGCCATAACAACAACAACAAAGTCTGTGTCAAGTGAATCCTTTTCAAATTTCTTTTTGAGGGAGATTTCACCAGAGGTACTTATTTGAAAGTGCTCCTGGTGTTCCTTCAGGTGATAATGGATTTCTGCATTCGGGCCCATGTCTTTGTCCACTGCTGTGACTTGTCGGATGACCTGGCCTTCCTCCGCGTCCATCTGGACCAGGGCATGATAGGGAAGGTTCACAAACATGGGTTTATTGTCATTTACATCTTCCACTGTCACAGTTACAATAACGTGAGCCCCATCTTCTGATTTGTCCTCTCTGGTAACCTCAACAACTATATCAAATGTGTCCTGTGCCTCACGATCAAATGGAATCCCAGTGGTTGAGATTACTCCAGACGTGCGGCTGATTTCAAATCTTCTGTCAGGGTTCAAAATTTTGTAAAACAAGGGCTCGTTCACCTGGTTCCCAACAGCAGCAATGACAGCTAGTGTTTTTTTCTCAGAAAGGTTTTCTTGGATCTGGGCTTTGTAGGACTCCCTTGTAAACTTCATCTTACTCTCCTTGTTTTCCTTAACATTTATTTTTACTGTAGCAACAGTAGCAAATCTACCATCAGAAACCCTGACCTTTAATTCATATCTGCTCCTGAGCTGTGTGACATTCTGAATAGAAATTATGCCTACAATTGGATCAATTTTAAATTTATCACCAATATTTCCCTCGGAGATGGAGAAGATTAGTTTGGAGTTAGGCCTTGAGTCTGAGTCTGTAGCATTGACTTTGATGACTTCTACCCCTTTGTAAGTTGGCACTATGACAGTTGTCTCATAGAGTTCTTGGCTAAAAACTGGTGGACAGTCATTGACATCAACTACTTCAATGGTCACGTTGGCTGGCGTCTCTGCAAATAGCCGTGGCATTCCCAGATCATGGACCTGGACTGTGAAGCGGAAAACACTCCTCTGTTCATAATCCAAAGCTGCTGTGATTCTTATTGCTCCGGTGCTTGAGTCAATGGCAAAATAGTTATGTGCATACGGTTCGACAATTTGGTAGATGAGCATGGCATTCTGGTCGCAATCAGCATCAGAGGCGCGAATGACAAAAGGAGTGTTTTCATGGGTAAGAACAACACTATTGATTGGGGCTGACTCGCTGATTACTCCTTTGAATTCCCTCTGTAGAAAGATTGGAGTATTGTCATTTTCATCCTTGAGATGAATCAGTAGAGTTGCATTGCTGGCAAGTCCCGCCATGTTTGTGCCCTGTATGATGAGCTTGTATTGAGAGGTGGTCTCATAGTCTATAGCTTTCTGGGTCACAACCACTCCTGAGTGAGGGTTTATATCAAATGCATTGTTGATGTTGCCACCTTTTATTTGATAGAAAACAGATGAATGGCTGTCGCCTGTGACCAAGCTCACAAAACTTCCTGGGTGGACTGATTCACTGACTTCTGCAGAGAATTCTTTTTCGGTGAATCTGGGGGCTGCATTGTCAGAAACTGTTACCATAATGTTTACATTGGCTGTGGTTGAGAGTGATGGTATTCCATTATCAGATGCTTTGATGATCAAATCAAACAGGGTCTTGCTGCTGCGATCAAGCTCTTTGGCTACTGTAATTGTCCCAAGAACAGGGTCAATGGCAAATGAGTTTGCAACATTTCCTGTAAGAAATAGACAATAAAAGAAGAATATATCAATGTGGCGGTACTATCTGTTGTACCAGGAAGATGTGGTTGATAAGCATTTGCAATGTCAGAAATGCTAAGTCATTCTAAACCATCAGTTTCACTAAAACAAATCAAGCAACAATTCAATTACACAAAGTCATTTCAGCGATGTCAAATATGCATGTCTTTATACAAAAAAGCCAAAACCCATGTTTCTTGTTCTCATAGAACAGCATATTGTAGGAGAAAATCATCTTGGGAAATTCTGAAGGGGGATCTACCCATCTCCTACGTAACCTCTAGAAAAAGTCTTCAATATTCTCCTACTCCTTGTAAAGTCTTCCATTCATAATCAAGATCCAGTGGGCAGCAGGACTCAATATGACTCATGCATTTTTACGAGCTGATTTCATTTGCATTCATTTACAATGAAAGCTTTCTGCTATGAGAAAAAAAACTAAGAAAATTGTGCTCCAAGATAATGGCACAGCAACCTTTTTTGTGCATTTACCTGATTCAATGCTGTAGACCATGTCTGCGTTATAGCCCTTGTCTTTGTCAAGAGCTGTGACCTGAAGCACAGCCGAGCCTATGGCTGCAGATTCAAACACACGGCCAGAGTAAGGTGTGCCTATAAACCAGGGCGCATTGTCATTAGTGTCATCCACATTGACAATAACACGCACAAGGTTCCTCTTTACTGGGATGTCCTGGTCTCGGACCTAGAGAAGTGAAATTTAGAAAGAGACAGAGGACGGAGGAGGGAAGAAGAAAAGGAAGACAAAGAGTGTTAGAGCCCTCGATAATTCATACATCAATAGTAACATAAAACAGAAAATTATTCATATTTTGAACCCCACCCCCAAAAAAAAGCTTAACGGATGTTTAATTTTTCCAATGAAGCAAACATTTCTAAAATAAACTCCATTAAACCATTGTAATTTATCAAGCTACTGTTAATTGTCAGTGTTCATTGATTCATACCATGACGGTGAGGATGTGACGATGCATGGTCTCATGATCCAGTCGCTCAGCGGTGTACAGCGTGCCAGTTCCTGGGTCTAGTCTGAACTTCCTCAGGCTGAAGGGATCAGTGCTGCTCAGGAGAGTAAAGGTCAGTTTGTTCTTCTCATCTCTGTCCACGGCACTGATCTGCAGAACCTCAGTCCCTGCTGGTTTGTCTTCGGGGACATTAACCTCATACACCTCCTGAGAGAACTGTGGCCGGTGGTTGTTGGTGTCAATTACACGGATAAGCACCTGTAGGAGAAAAAAACATCGTGGAGAATATACATTTTTAACCCCGGACTTACATTATGTCCCAAATCATGAAAGTGAAAATACTTTTGAGGATAATATCTGAGTCTAATTTGGTCATTCTGTCCTTCAGATGGCCATGTTTCAGAGGATAACTGGATGCTTCTATCAGTCGAAACAATTCAAATGTTACAAGTTACTGTTGAACATTTATTTGATGAAAAGCACGAGCAGGGTGATTCTGAAGCAGTGGTCCCCAAACTGGATTAAGTTTCTGTAAGGGTTACAGTTTGTGTTAGGATTATGTGTAAAAACATATATTACAAACTCCTAAAAAACAATAATAACCAGAAAACTAGTGTGAGTATAAATTTACACATACACATTTAACTTTAAGTCCTCTCAAGCTCTTCAGTAATGTGCAGCGTTATGTCGATATAGACCAAATCGATACATACATCTGATGGCAAAAGCAACATTTTAACTGAAGTGCAACGTGATGCTGCCAACAGCGAAAACAAGAAATCAATGCTGAAAAACCACAATGCATCTAAATGAACTGTGAGCTACGTAGAGGAGTGGGTTATTACATTGACAGTACATATGTAATCAACCATTCAATAGGGAGTTGCCAACTGGGATAGAAAGACGATCCATGGATTGTATATATATATATATATATATATATATATATATATATATATATATATATATATATATATATATATATATATATATATATATATTCAGAAATCAGAAATATTCTATATACAATATTCTGCTTATGTTTTCAAAAACAACCGTTCAGAATCAAATCCATGAAACCAATCTCTACACATGTGCGTCCTGCTCTGGACAGCAAAAAGTGCAGTTGCTGTGTTTTTTGCCACACACACAACAAAGAATTTAACATCCCCTAACTGTAAAATTCCACTGGGAGCATGTTTTATCAACACCAGCCACTCGTCTAGTGGACTTCCGACAGAGGATTATGGAGAGCTGCTGGAATGCCATCTCTGCTTCCCAGACCAGCAAGGGGCTTCTACCATTGCCAAACATGAGAAACAAAGGGATCAGCATAGATTAGACACCTGAATTCCAAACACCAGGGGGTGATGTCCCGCAAGGAAAAAAAGGCAAAGCCGAGCTGTTTTGTGCAGCAACAGTGAAGGGGACTATAGTCAGAAAAGTTCTGACCAGCTGACAGGTCACTAGCTGACCAGGATTTGTCAGATCTCTGGTCAATACAAATGCCCACTGTTGTTTTTAGTCATAATACTGTTTGTTTCGCCTATATCAGAGACAAATATAGACTCAACCTGACAGCACTGATAACATTTACAATCTGCTGTGTGCTGTGATGTTGGCAATGCTGCTGAAGCTCACAGATGTCATCTTGCAGGGGGAGTGTTGGGCTGCATGCTGTCTGTCAGTGCTTAAAAAAACTGGCTGTTTGCCACCAGTCATGTGTCATGAGCAACCCATGTTGCACTGCTAATCAGGATGCGTAATGTAAAATACATATAATTTCCTAATGTGGAATTTACCCTGAAACAGCGTATGAAATGGGGCCTCTAGCATATGTTGCACCCTCAGCGGGCTGACAAGCTATCTCATTCCAAGCATGTCTTTTCATGTCATGCCAGACATCATATAGCACTACATCCGCAATGTCTCACAATACATCTTTCACACACACAGATGCATATGCATGCACCCACACACACAGGCTCATACAATTTGCACTTCCACACATGCATCCACACAAAGAGGCTGTCCAATGTGTCTCAATCTGGCCAGGGTCAGATAACACGTCTTGTGAATAGTGAGGAAGGTGGCAAGAGCTGATAGTGCTGTCAAGAAGCAGAAAGGAATGGAACCTGGTCAGTAGTATCCACATCTATTCACAATGTACTATTTCAGATGGTTTAGAAAGTACACAAAGGGCTATTCAGCCTCTATATGCACACAAACTCGGTTGTTCCTTTTGCAAGCAGGCTCTACAACACTTCAAAGGAACTTTGCCCCCAAACATCACAAAGCAGCATGATCCAGCCTGACTGCAGCAGAAATGCTGGTGTAGAAGAAAACTCTGTAGTCTTTGTATATGGCTTCCTGTGGGAAATCTGAAGAGGAACAAGATTGAGACTGAGACACAGATGTGACAGATGGAGATACGAAAGACAAAAAAGTGCTAAAAAAGTGCTGTAAGGGTGAGATGGGAGATGAGTATGAAAGTGACGGTGAAAAAAAACAAAAGAAAGCTCAGGGATATGGTCAAATTTAGAAGAGACAGGTTGTGGGTGAGAATGAACGAAATACACACATAGTAAAATGCATTTAAAATAAGTCCAAGATACAATAGTCAGCTTTGATACTGAATTTAAGAAAACATAACTTTGACTGGAAAAGGTAAGCCTTGGAGTGAGACCTAAAGAGAGCCTTTGTAACGTGGACTGAGATATCATGAGAAACAGGAGACCAGGAACAGATTGTGAGCAGAACAGCTTGAGGTACTTCAGCATGGCCACGGGAGGATGTCATATACTTGGAGATGGGGGAAGGGAGGCTGGGCTGCATGCCGAGCCTGCCTTGTTGGCGCAGCTCCTGGCTATGAGATGCCCGAGCTAGAATGCGGCACCCCTTGTCTACATCATCAGCTGATCCTTCCGAGACGCCTTCATGGAATTACAGCGTTCAAATGAAAAGCACATAACAGAAAGGCCGACTGTTTCCCATAGACCTCCCACAGACCATGAGCTCTATACTGATATCATCATTGGAGCCCCAGGCAGGTTGGAGTTGACATTATGTTAAAATTTTCAGTTCATCGTTAGTCACTGTCATTTAATTATAAAAAAAAAAACATTCAAAAAGAAAAGCGTGCTTAAGAGCTCACAAACGAAAACGGAGCCTTCTGAATAACGAAACACCTTTTGTGTGTTGTGTATCCAGAAAAAAAGGACACATAGGGGCTTGCATTGTGCTCATTGTCCTCCTGTGCCATGCGTAGGAGAGGAAGCCCCCCCGCCAGGTGGCAGGTTCCGAGCATAGGCAGGGCACTGGCACCAAGCACTCCAACATGTTCCCAAAACAGGATTAACACAACCCACTACCCACAGAGGTCCAGCGCTTTTTTGCATTTTATTCTACCTAAACAGAATAATTATCATCCTCAACCTGGCATGCCTGGCCAATAAATGTGGAGCTCCTTAAAAAACGGAGAGGGAGAAAATCTGAAAAAAAGACAAAGAGGGATAAAGGAAGAGAGAGAACAAAAAGGGAGAAAGAAACATTCCAAGAAGACAGAAAATAGGCCATATCGTCTGGCAGCACAGCTTCCACATGACTTTGATTTGAGGAATAGATAAGTCAGACATTATGGGGGATCAGGTAGATCTAATTTGCAGTGAAATTCAGTATGACTTGTTTTAAAAGGTAAACATGCTGTCCCCGAAGAAAACTAATTCATATTCAATAACAAACAACTCTTTTGCATTTGATTCCCTAATAAATTTGTCTCTTATTGGAATTGTTGCAAATACAGAAACAGAGAAAATTGATTACTCAGCATCTGTCTTTTATGTAATAATCTACAGATTATGACATGTCTTCTACTGTTCAACGGGCTATCCTAATTATGAACCATGAAGTGAATTAAGTAAGGGGTAAATACTATTTGCTTGCCTTGGAAAGGCATCGAACCAAGCAACTTAAAAAGTAAATGAATAAATTTCAGTGTGGTTTGACACAACCTTCAAAACCATAGCCCCATTGGTTACTCGTTGTAACAAAAAACAACATGTATTTCTCTGCAAGAGGTACGATTACTGGTTTCTGCTAAAAACCCTGCTGACAGAGCAAATACTTTCAATGCTGAACAATGTTATCGCATAAACAAGTTAGTAGCCAAAACACTCAGATGGATTTCCTGAAACAAGAAGGACTCAGTACTCTAAATCCTCAGGCTCCCCCGTATACTAGTGCAAGTCAACCGACTGATACAGTATGTGATACCACAAATAGGAAATCAATGGAGGCAGACTCTTTAAGTTGTCAGTGTTTTCAATAGTTTTTCCTGGTTACAAATATTGAAAGTGATGTGAATTACAGTCTATGTCCTCTTGTGTTTCTTGTCTTAAACTAAATGTTGTTATGTGCTGCTACATGTCTTGGCCAGGTCAGCCGTGAAAAAGTTAAAAGTCAAAGTTAATCCTCAGTGGGTTTCTCCTGTTCAAATAAAGGTTATAACAAATAATACAAAATATGAAGGATATACTACACTAAATGGTTAATTTCAACAAACAACAAAAGCAGACAGGCCAACACAAGTTAGGATATTTGATTTTGGGGAAAAAATAATAAGTAATACATTTCCACTGTCTTTATATTACTAGCCTGCAATTTTTGGGGATTGCTAAAGTTTCTGATGTTAACACTGTATGCCTTTTTTGATCACCTATAGGATTGGGCATAGAGAACCAATTCCTACTTGGAATTGTTTCAAAAATCACAATTCCAGTAGAATCGTTTCTTTATTGGAATTGTTTGGAATCGTTTAGAGGATTTGGTTTCAAATCCGATCATCACTTCCCAATTTAATATGCGTGAGTTTTGGCTTCCGAAGCGGCTAGGCGCTTGTTGTGTTAAAGCCTTGGAGCGCAGTAAGCAGCGCCCTAGTGTGGCTTTATTTTACATTGAAAAAGCCCTGTAAAACTATTTCTCTTATTTGTGAAAATAGGCATTTGACCGACTTCAACTCCACCCCTCAAAGAATCGGAATCGAGAATTGACTAGAACCGGAATTGAAACTAAGAATCGGAATTGGAATCAGACTTGTTAAAATCCAAACAATGATTTATTTAGCTCTCAGCATATTCCAGGCAACTGTTCTTAATCACCTCACAAGTTTGGTTTATGGAGCATACAAATGCAGTAAATCCGTTCCCTCTATGGAAAACAGCTGACCTACAATGATCAGCTGGGTCCACAGGACTGAATCTTAGATACACTCATCTACAACAGAGCTTATCAGACACAGCTCTAATAATACATTAAAAAGGCATGTGCGTGCAGAGCAAAACAGAGCCCTGTTGCAAGAAATACGCTTTATCTGATATACTGTACAAGTGATTATTCTTTGACCCATTTGCTGTGTGAAACTAATGGTTGAAATGAGCTGTGATGGCTTGTAGAGATGTATTTTAATAAAGCTGATCATCAAGCGGTAACTGTAAAACTTGTGATTATGTGAGGATAATTTGAGGTAGTGTGCACAGTATGCTGCTGTAGGTTTTGAAGATACGTTTTTCCCCCCCACGATATATATTGTGACGTGAATAAAGACAAAGTATTTTTTTAAAGATGAAATATATAGCTCTATTTGGGAATAATAAATCATTCTTGACTACTGCAGTGATTTTGTAGGGGAGTGCATCGACATAAAAGAAAAACATTTAAATAAATCTTTTCTTTGTTAAATTTTAATGCTTTACAAACACCAAAGTAAGTAACTGTGACTAATGTTACTTTTCTGAAGTGATTTTGGAGAGGGAAATTAGGTAGAAATACACTGGTTAACTAGCATGTAACCATACTTGGATTGTATGATAGGACTTATACAATCCTATCACTCCAGGCTAAAGTGTATGACAGTGACTGCGTGTTGCTTCCTATAAATTTCAGGTTGTGGTTGACAAGCGGGGCCAGCTTGATGTTTGATAAATTGATCAGACCTGCATGTCACACGCACTAGCAACAAACTCTGTATCCAAGAACAATTAAATCAGTTGAAATGACATTAGACCAGACACAGACTGCTGTTGTAGATTAGTGTTACGTTTCCAGTGCTGTGGCTCCGAACCGTAACGTCCTGCGATGGGACTGTCGCGCATGCGCACATCGCAATGTCGATGCTATACTATATTGTTAAGCCCTAACCACCCCACACACAAAACCCTACCCACACATCACCACTCACACCACACCAACCACACATACAACCCCCCCACCCACACACACACCAACACACACACAGACACACACACTCTCTTTTCTCTCTTTAATGTATTAACTCTAGAGCTTTTAAGATACATAAATAGTGTTTTTAAATCAACAGTCAACACAAGATGCAGCAGTAAGGGCAGAATGTGTTCGACGTGTTCCAGCAGAAATACCTAAATAGCCAACAGACTAAAGAAGACAGACAGGTCGTTTGAACTTTGGTTCAAGTAATGTGGCAAACATTTTGAAGTCAATCGGCTCACAGAGTTGTGTAGACATACCAGTATTAATCCACATATTAACCCACGTTCCCTCCCGCTCTTGGTTTTCCTGCGTATTTACTAACCCGCTATCAGGTCGCCGGTGAAAGCCCGCCTGTAGGGTACTCTGTCCTGCTGTTGTCTCCGCCCTGCTGCAGGCCCTACGTATCCATACATCCATGTCCAAACCATTACCGGGGTTAGCTTCTGTATCAGTAAAAGGAAGCTTGGCGTTCTCCTTTACCTTGTTAAGGTATGCTAGGTTAGCCTTCTTATGTTCGTTTCTCAAATGTAGGCTACTTTCAAATTTGTGGGACGTGTCCCTGTGATAAACTGTCCACATTTTACCACCTTCCACTACAAGGCACTTGTTTTTATCTGACACTTTTGGTACCGCTATAATGCCAGGCACAGACTATGTTGTTTTTTGGGTTAAATTTTACATGGAATGTCAGAATTTCTGTGTTCCTAGTTGAAACTATACACGTCTGCAGGAAATGTAACAGTCGGAAAGATATAACTTTATTTGCTCTATAAAGGACATTGACAAAGACAAAAACTAAGGACATTTACTTTTAATTTTAACCAATTAGGCACCTATAACACACAGCGCATCACCACAAGCCTGTAAACATAGAGGCCTCAATGAAGAGAAGACAAGAGCATTGCAGAGCTTTAAAACCTATTTTATACAGTCTACGTTTAAAACTCTTAAATATACATACTTATATATTATATATATATATTTTTTATTCAAATTTATTTAAAAATTAAATCGTGAACAGGGTGAATCGAGATCGCAATTTTATAACAATTAATCGCGCAGGCCTTATAGGCAGTTTAGTTATTTTGGGGTAAATTACATTTCATAGCACCACTGTTAAACATCAAACTAAATTAAATCATTCCCTGTCATGTGGAAGGGTTGCCAGTACAGTCGGTCCCACTGAGAATCAGGCTCCTCTGAGAATTGGATCTTTTGAATAAGTTAACCTTTGAATGTGATTAATTTGACTTAAAATGTCACAGCGTGCAGTATGCTGAGATGCTTTTAAATAAGTGTCTGTTGCCAGGGCTTTAAAGAAAAGTGCTTTATGTGGAGAGAAAATCGTGGCTGAGAAAATAGGTACTGTGGCTGTTTTTTAAGGTTCTGCACTAAACTAAAGGACGTGCTGCTTCCTCGGATGAGCTGCAAAATGCCAGTGGAGGCAACGCTTCATCCAAGGCTCAGTGGAGCACAGCAACTACATGATGAAAGGCTTTATTCATACAGAGTGACAACAAATAGATTCTTTTCCAGCTACAGTTCTCTGAAGCTCCACTTTGAGGACAAAGGACAGAACATTTTGAATGCCACCATACCATATGACCCAAAACTACCATGTAAAAAACTTGAAAATCACATGGACAAGGCATGACCATCTCAACAAAAACCAAAGACAACTTGCATGCTTAACATCTTTTATCATAGCAGTTCAGCTTTGGTATCAGCTGGGGAGCAAGATATGCAAAACGGATTAAATTAGCATATTTATATTTTAAAATGCAAGTATGCAACTGTTTTGGAAGTTTTTGCTAGCAACTTTAACTTTCATCTTTCATCAAAATGGTTCACATAGGGTCTTATACAGTTCTACCTAATACTATTTCTACTGCACATAAGCTCATTTCAGTTGATTTAGCTGTCAGTTTCCTGACTGTAGCATGAGCTTACTTGTATATGAATGAGTGATATATATTCAGTTATTTAGAGTCTCTTCAGAAAATACCAAGGCAATATATTTCTCTAAGGGAACATTCAAAGGTTCAGAAACACGGTAGAGGGAGGAGTGAAGGGGGGCTCAAGAATGTACTGTATACTTAAAAAAAAAACTGACTAGACGGCACCATCATCACAGAAGCTCTGAGTCAGGAATGAGACAATGGAAGATTCCTGGAGTTCAATGCTCAACTGAGATGGTAGAGAACAGAGGAGGAGGAAGGCTGACTACCCATATCATGGTTTGAAAACTTGTTCAACTAAATATTCTTCATTAAGTCTGCTTTAGAATAATTCTTTCTTTCTTTCTATAAATACACAACATCATTCTATTGAATCCAAAGTATCCCTTTAAAACACCAGCAGTCAAACATCAACTGCCATGTTCTATGAGGTAAAATTACTGATTTTGTGTTAAGGAGTCTGGTGGCTTTGAAGAGAGCATAGATGGATATAATGTCCTCAGTTACTCACAGGACAGTGCTGTCTACAGCAACGTGAAGCACTGAATATATACTAAATAAAGCGTACTTAAACTAATACCTGATACAACCCCACTTCAAAAAAAATGCTTTGTATCAATCTACAGCCAGGAGATGGTTGATTTAACTTGAAACTAGGAAGACTAGGAAACAAGGGGAAACCGCTAGCCTGGCTCTGTTAGAAAGGGTCTTTTCATCACTTAAGGTAGCCAGTTAACCAGCAAAGCACTTCAACCAGCTCCAAAATAGTGTCGCACATAACCTCAACATCACCTTACCTCAGACACCTCAACCTCAACAAGACTCCCCCGTTTCCAGTCCTAATGCCAATTTAAAAGTGGTAGCTGCTGGTTGTAGCCTTGCATTCAACAAATAGATATGAGAGTGATATTATTTAAATAAGAATATTTCCCAAAATGTTAAACTATTTAAATATATATATATTTTTTATCCATCTCCCTATCTGGTGATAACACAATTTAACCACACCATACAGGCGCCAACAGACAACAAAAGAAAATGTCTTTCAACAGCACAGCCTGACCATATTATATTCCATATTTTTTGTATTATCTCTCTAGTTTTTTTTTCCAAGGCCACACTGAACAGTTATGGTCATGTAAGGATGTAAGGAGACTCATGCCAATAAAGTGCCATTTTCCCGGGCCGGTTGAGAGCATCACAACGTAAACACATCACAACAAACAGGACAATTTGGGCAATGCTTCACTCATTACCCGTCCCGTTGCTCCAACTACTATATCTCACATGAGAAAAACAGAAACATGACAACTCCCTCATCAGCTTCCAACCCTTTCATTAGTGTTTCAATTACCTGGGTGCTGACAGTCCGTGTCCCATCTGTGGCTTCCACCGTCAGGTTGTAATTTGATTTCTGCTCAGAGTCCAGGGGCCGTGCAACAATCAAGGTTCCACTGGCCTTGCCCACGTCAAAGCGGCTGTCATAATTACCACCTGTGGAATTATTATTTTTTTGGACAAACAAGGAAGGACAAAAGATTAGTGACAACTCATTGCTTAGTTGTGTGCATGTAGCAAGGTTACACAAACACAAAATGGGGAGCGCTGAGATGGGCATACAAACATCCAATCTTTTTGCTGTGCTAATGTCGAAGAAAATAATGAATAGATACATGAATGATATCATTAACTTTCAGTGTTGTTGTTGGTCTAATAAAATAATAATAGCTATTTCATGCAATTCGTCCTAACACAAACAAGATGGGTACATAACAGTGATGAATGTTTAATAGGGGAGTACATATGCAATAAACAATAACGTTGGTGAATATCTCAATAACGATAATACTTGTGATAAATAAACGTAATTAAAGTGTTAGCAGTTCTGCTGCTTTCAGGATTTTGCTAAAATACAACACACTGCTTTTTGAATTCAAACCAAAAAAATGGCAACATTCTTTTATTAAAAAAATTGACCAATTAAATTGAATATAAAAGGCATCACTAAAAGTAGAATGATATGACATTTAAATGTGGTTTCGTAGCAATATTTTCTTTCAACTAACAAAAAAATATCAGTTTTGTGTCTATTGCAAAATGCAGCAGCCTTTCGCAATGTCTATATTGCGGCAGTTGATATTGCGATGATGATTAAAAAAAACTATATATTGTGCAGTTCTAATGTATAACACCACAATACATCCTTTTATATACCATGATGCTAAACTCTTAAGGACCAACCAAACACAAGTGGATATAAAATGGAGTTTGAATTCACACAAGGAGAGGCGGTTTCCTCTTTTTCTCGTGAGACTCTTAATCAGGTCACGGGTTGAGGGGGGAAAATGTGGCACAACATCAATCCAGCAGCACAACACAATTCAACCACAGCCAACAGGCAGCACCAACACAGTGGAGGATGTTCTCTTAACACAGCACAGCCTATTAAGAAATCCCAGCAGCTACCTTCTGCTGTACAGTTGTGGTCACAAGCCATCTGTAGGATGTAAAACATCTCAGTATCCTCTATGCCGTCTTGCAAAAATCCAACCAAACAGAACATTCCAGAGAAACGAGGAAAGTAAGCAGAGCACAGAAAGAGAGAAGAGAAGAAAAGAGACTTGTCAGTCAGACATTGATTAAAGGGAGGCAGGAAGGAAGAGGGGGCAAGCATTTTTGAAAGCAGTCAATTTAAGTCTTCTCATGCACAAAGTTCCTATCAAAAATGTAAAAAGAAAACACATTCAAGAGAAGACAAATTAAATGATAACACTTCAAAACAGAGCTGCCAATTAAAATTGAAAGGCAATATATTGGATCTCACTTGACTCACACGGGGAAGCTAGGACAACTATCAATATTTATTGTTTGTGAGCTAATAATTCATGATTCAATTATGTTTTGAGCCATTAATTCATGCTACAATTGTGTTATCTAATCTGCTCTACAAAGGCAGAGAGATGTAATACAGAAACAGTGGAACCGATAAGCTTTGAAACTGTCTAACTGGTAACTGGTTTTGCCTTCATTTTATGCATGTTTAGGTTGATGGAGAACCTTACAGTGTACATTAACTGCTACATAAATGCTGCACTGCACCTGCCTTTTACCCTCCTAAGAGGGAACCACAGTATTTACAGACAAAATCTGTTGTTTAACTTTTTTTGTCCATTTTGGATCATTTAAAAAAAAAAAAACTTTATTTCAATTGAATACTTATAGCAATTAAATGTCTGTCTAAATCAATATTTTAAGATAGTAAATAATTCAAATGAAATCCACTTGAGTCCAAAGTTTAGACTGCAGCTACTGCCACACTGCTTTGCTAGTTTAGCTGTTCTCCATCAATGACTGAATTTGTCTACAGTCTTCACATTTAGAAGCAAACTGAATTATCAATTTGTTGGTTCATCAAAATGGATATATTTATAAATAAATATATGAATATTTTTCAGTTAAAGAGTACAGCCAGGGAAACATCTGTGAGTAGATTTAGTTTTAGCTTTAGCAGGATGGATAGCCACGACTAGCGTGGCTATCCATCCTGCTAGCTCTAGTCGTTATGCGTTCTGTGACAATACTATGCTGTTTACATAAAAATATACATTACTATGGAATGATAATTTTTCATATTGTTAAATAAATGCCAGATAGTCAGTTTTGACCAAATATATGTACATGTATAGTGACTGCATGTTGGCTTTGTAAGGCAGCCAATTTGGCTAAGGAAGTCAGATTTATACCTGAAAAATTTGGAATGCCAGCTGAAACTGTCATAATATACGTTGGACTATAAAACAATATTGCCTTTCCAATTACAGTTTTCTTTAAAGTAATTTTCCATATTACCCAGACATATTACGCACACACCATGTTAGTCCTAAAAAGAGCTTTTCCACCTACGATGCATTTCTATGACATTTCTGCAGTATGCATGCACACAACAGAGAACCATGTGATGGGGCATTACCTGTGATTTCAAACCACACGGGAACTTCCGAGAATTCTGTGGCGACCACCCCCACCATGTGTGCCACAGGGTCGCTTTCCATTACAGAAAAGGTGAACGGGGACTCCTCAAAAAGCAAGGGTGCGGCATCGGCTGGCAATTCTGGCTTGGGAATCCACTCGATATGCAGACGACAAGAGGAGGATTTCTGAGGGCGTCCATTGTCGACGGCTTTAATCTGAGAGAGAAGCGGGGAATGAAAGATGTTAAACAATGTTATGCAAGATTTTGTTGCAAATGAGTTTCTGTGCAGCTCTCTGGCGGGTCCTCTGCCTGACACTCTTCAAAATGTTTGGCTATGTAGCTGCTAGGTAATGATTAGAGCTAAAATACTTCAATAAACCATACTAAATTGTAGTAAAGTATAAGCACTGATTTATGGCACCAATTCACAGAATTGGTTGTGTTTTAATCATAAAAGCTTTTCTATACTTTGAGCTTTCAACATGGCAAGAGAACCGTGCATTTTGGATAACAAAACACCCTTTGTGTGGTATTCTTTTGTGATTTAACCTTTTGTGTGGACTTCAATTACTGTAAACTCTGGTGGGCAGTGTCTTCATGCAGTAGGAGACACAACTTTGGACGGGTGAGGACAAAAAATCTAGGTGAAAACCAGTTTAAACCAAAAAAGATTAGCGTTAAGTATCACCTCGGCAGTTTGGACAGCCAACTGTGATGACTACATAGAGGCAAGTTCTTGCTGTTTGTCTCATAGGTGGAAGATTAAAAGATAACCATTTTTTTTAACACATATTAAGTATTCTACAACTGCCAAGATGAGTAGAAAGTTAGCGGCCAAAGATGAGTTAGCGGCCAAAAAGAAGTCCCATCAATGACTGATAAATTTGGCTCTTGATGAAGAAAGCGCCACAGTAATAAGACCATGGTAATACAGCAAAAATACTTGAAAAGGAGATCCTAATTGGATAGTGCGAACTGGTGTTTGGAGCGTGCTCCTTAAAGTGTAAGGTATAAGCTTTCTGCAAGCAATTTCCTTCTTCACTTGTAGACCAACATGACTTGTGTGGAAAAAATTATCTTTTATGTGTATTTTATATATATTTTTAAACACAAAAACTAAAAAAAATGAAGGTGGAGAAACAAATGGGGTACAAAAACTTGAGAGGAAGAGGAAAATACATCAACAGAACAATAAACAAGCATTTACTGCTCACTGAGACTGTCAGGCTGAAGACACGGTGAATCCCTGGGATTAGATACTCACTGTAAGGATGTCGTATTCTCCAGCAGAAGAGAACTTCTTGGAAGACACCAGGCCGGTCTTGGGCTCGATGAAGAACTTTCCGTTTTCATCTCCCTCCTCGATACTGTAAGAGATCTCGGAATTGGGTCCCTCATCACGGTCTGATGCAATGACTCGATACACCGGATCTCTCTTCGTGGCTCTCTCTTTCTCCGGCCTCTCCCGCTCCGGGAGCTTTATCTTGTAGATCTTCTCCAGGAACAATGGCCTGTTGTCATTCTCGTCAAGAACTCGGACGATGACGCGGACAGTGGTGGATTTGGCAGGAACGCCATGGTCAGTGACTGTGATCTGGGGAGACGGAATAAATACTTACAGTACAAAACATACAGTACGTAGGACTCAAAGGCTCGGGGCTGACAACCAGGAAGCATATATTATCTGAGGCAGTGAACTATAAATTCCATTCAATATATCTTTTGCTCGTTTTGTTTTCTTTAGATACAGTAAAGAGCTTAAAAATGTTGATAATTCCAGCTAAATCATTAAACATCATGTAAAAGTGTCAAGATCAAGACAGCTGTGTTAGAAAATCATCATTCCAAAGCCTAAGATGAATCAAAGAAGAGATGAAAAACAGTGAGCGTTCTTTTCTCCCTTCATCACGCTTTCATTCCACTTCTTTCTGCCAAAGTTAAAGGCAACTCTTTTTGAGATTTTCTGGCAGGGAGTCTTTTCCAATACACCTTCTTCACTTAAAAATACAGAAACAGTCTGTTACCTATTGACCTAATAATGTAATCTCCACACTATAATGTATGAATCCAGTCAAATTGAAATTGAAAATACTTCTCTGACTAAAAGTGGTTTGAAGTTGTGAAATGGGGGACTTTTTTTAAACTACCAATACAAATCTCTGAGTCACGTAGGGCAAAATTTGCCAGCAGGGAAATACAAGACTAAATTGGGTTTTATGTATTTTAACCCTGATAGAGAGAAAGAGAGAGCAGCAATTTTGGTCCCATGGTTGTGTGATTGTTTGGTTCAAATGACTTGGTCTGCATTAATGTTAAGTGCAGCATGACACTAGTGGGGCTTTTAGACTCTTGAGCCCCTTTTTTAACCTAACAATAAGGATTTAATAATCTAATTGTATGCATAAAAATACACTGTCACAAGCACCCAAATCAATCAGGGAGTATGCATTCAGGATTCACTCTTTTACACACGGTGATGTAATGAACAGATTACTTTGGAAATGATATAATGTAAAAGAGCCAATTTAAATGAGCAAAAAAGACATTTTCTTACTTACTAAAATAACTCTGGATCCACTGTTGCTCCGTGGGGAGTCACTGGTGGGTTGGTGTATTCAGGCTTTGTTTAATCTAGAGGCTGTTGTGGGGAACTTAAAACTTTCCTAATACGAAATTATGTTTTGTATGTTTGCCTGTGATCATGACAACAGTAGCTTGCATGGCTGCGATACGAACAACGACCAGAGCTAATTATTTTTAATTAGCTGCACCTCTTCACTCTGATAGCACCAGCTGCACTGACTCTGCTGCTATGTGTCAAACTTACAAACAAAGATTTTGCACTGCTAATAACCTAGCCTAACTGCACTCAACTAAAGGCTGGAGGCTTTTATAACCCCAGAAGTACTGGGTACAAAAGACAGTGTCGCACAACTGAATCATTATTTGGGCCCTAATTTAAACCGTGACATCAAGTGTTACTGATGGCATACTTCTGCTTTGTCATATGTGCCATGATTTAACACTGGCATGTCCCTTCAGAGAGTGCACAGTTGGAAAAGTTTAATCAAACGTAAAGAGCCACAGGCTGACCTAAACAAACACAATTTCCATCTAGTTCTAGAGAAATGGGCTCAAGGGTTGCATGTCTGAGAGCTGGCACAGATTTGAGCATTTCTCGCTTCAAGTTGCAAAATACTGTAGAAGGGCAGAACAAATGTCACAGTCATTTAAAACCATCTGCTAAGTGCTTCACTAAAACCAGTCAGGAGTCCAGCGCCAGGCACACACCATTTGGGCCTATAGTTTCAATTACTAAAGTAATGTCTGTTTTTTTTCGCGCAGTGTCTGCAGCTGTCTGTGCTATTTACATGAGCGGAATTAATTAAATGAGATGTTTCTCTCTGGGAGGATATGTTGGTGCACATCTTGTCCTGTGTACTGAGCATTTCCATTATAATCACAAGAGCTTTATAGTCATTGATATCCCTGATTATGTAAAATACCTTGAAAAGGCACTCTGTTGGTGGAAGTAGGCCCAATAAGTATTGCAATAAAATGTCCCAGCACAGTACCTCAACAAAACTGCTATGTGTGTAACTGTGTGCATGCACACTATTCATCACTACGCCATCTCTCTTTGGAACATTTTCATCAAAAGCCTTTGTTTGGTAATTAGGAAAACCACACAAAAGACAGAGACGTTACACCAGAGGGAGTATGTCTCATTACATCAGTATAGCACTGCTGTGAAGCGTAGTGAGTCAGTCCATTATATTCTAAATTGTTTATTGCAAAACCTTTAGCTTTTTCTGAATGATCATATGTTAGTAATGTTGTTTTAATGCATTTAATGTTAAGTAAAAAAAACTTGGGATCAGGACAATTTTTTTTTAACTTTAAAAGTAGAAAGCAGATGTTTACACAGTGTCATGTTTATACTGAGCAACCCTCTCTCTATTTCAGTTATTGTCAAACGTGCATTTCAGAGGACCAATGCCTGCTGCACTTTTAAATTACATAAAAAGATATCTCATTGGTACAAGATTGCTACTTCTAGGATGTTTCTACAGCAGGACCTTTCATAGAGGACCAAAAACCTTTTGGCAAACTATGAGGAGTTTCATCAAAAGCATTTTTGGAATTAGCCCAGACACAGAACTCACAGAACTCACAGTTCTTCATATGCAGTGGAAACCCAAACAGGAATGCTCATAGTAGAAGTTTCAATTCCTATTGTAGTTTACTCTATCTAATATCTTAGTCAAATAGGCCAACTGCATGCTGGGATAGGATCCAGACAACAGATGTGAACAGTCCATTCACCTCTGCCTTTCCAATTTAATGTTCTCTCTACAGTCCCAGAACTGAATCGTAAGCATGTCCTGGCATGTCCCACTTAGGCTATTTACCCACCCCCCGCCTTCCTGGGACGGAGGTCTCTCATCCTGCCGCTACAGCCAACACTCAGACTATCAGGAGCAGCTTTGCCTTCTCTCAAATTCCCCCGCTGATTTTCTACCTTGTGCTCTCCGTCTCTTTCACACACAGGCACACGGCGACTACCAACCCCCATCCTTCTTATCATAAAAGCTGAAGGCCCCCTGCGCTCCCTCCACCTCCTCCAGGCATTGGGTGCAAACAATGCTGACACAGCCCCCACCCTACTTGCTCCACATGTTCCACATGGCCCCACATGTTGCATTTCTCCTCTACAACAAGCTCATACAAAACTTCAACACTGGTTAGGACTTTGTTTAGATTTGTTCTGCCAGCACCCAGTTCACACCAAAGGCATGTGCGCACACATATATATTCTTCTGAGTCATCATTATCCCTCGATTAGCTGCCCTGAGGATACACTAATGTGTGTGTGTGAGTGTGTGTCGAGAGGGTAAAATGTAGGGTTTATAGGTCTGTGCTGCTCCATGAATGTTTGGCCCAATAAAGAACTTCCTCCTGGATTCCCAATAACCAGTGACCAACACGCACAAAGTAAAGTTCTAAAGTTGCCATGGTGACACAGCTCTTTGCAGGCTGTGTTCACTCAGCCGCTTTCTACCTATTTAGGTCAAAAGTTACATGCTTTAAATTATCCCTCCAACTCATATTCTCATTAAATAGGAATGTGCAAGAGAGGCTTTTTATTAGTTATTTTTCAGAGGAAATGTTGGTTATTTGTGCAAAGAGTTACCGTAGCAGATATCATTAGCAATACACATTATAAAAAAAAGCAAGGAATATTAGCATGAAGAGAAAAGGTGTGCTGAATTTGGCGCAACATTAAAGGCGACCAGAGTTTGAGCTGAGCGTTTAATGTGGTCTGTCTGGAGGCATTTTGTCATTAGACAAATGAACAAAATTCTTGAACTCAGCTTAGTTTAGTTGGGTGCTCTTTTGTCTTTTCACAAACAAAAAGACTTTGAATCAGACACCAATTCCAACCTATTAGTTCAACAGCTCTCAACCACATGTTGGAAGTAGCAATTCTATGTCGAGTGCAAACCACTAGAAGGAGGAGCTTTGGGTTTGCATGGGAACCTTTCTGACCACGATTTCCAATAGTCTTTACAAATTCAAAAGGTGTAGTCCACCAGATTCAATGTGTTGTTTTTTTCTAGCAACCTAGTTTAGTCAATTTCAGTCATCAGCAAAACATTTTCTTAAAGTGCTCATAGTATGCTTTTTGGCTCTTGCCCTTTTGTTTATTTTGTTATATATCTTTTTTGTGCACGTTATAGGTTTACAAAGGGAAAAGCCCAAGGTCCAGCCCAAAGGGACTTACCATCTCCCAAAGAAAACACTGTTCACAAACTGCTTCAAACAGCTCTATTGTAGTCCAGCCTTTACATCTGTAACGAACGTGCATCAATTTGAAACACATAATGCTGGCCTAGCTGCTAGTGTGGCACAACCTCATACTGCAATGTGCAGTACAAAACATATTTGGTGTTTTTTGAAAATTAAACCGTGTAAACCTGAGCGCTTTAAAGTAACACAGGCTTCCCTTATACCTCTTTGTCATCCCTATCATCTTCTCTCAGTCTCAGTAATGCAATTAGTGCAGTGCAATGTACAATTAGAGTATGAAATACAACACTGTTCTGGCACCAGATGTACCAGCATTAACCGTGTGTTAACTTCTAACAATAATTAAAAGGCTTCCAATCTGCTCCCTGTCATCACCGGAAACACAATTAAAACGCCTATTATCAACCTTGGTTCTGTGGCGAGAAAGAGGGAGGACAGCAGATCAGGAGACAACAGAGCCCAGCTCAATTAAAAACCCACAAGTTAAGACATTGACCAGTTTAACAACAGTGCCCTGCCCCAGCTTGCTCCATCCACGAGACGGAACAGTGGGAAAGAACAAAGGAACAGTCACCAGGATCTCCCACACACCTTCCACCTCTCCTCCCTCCCCCATCCGGAAATCAGTTCTAGGTGAAATGACTCCTAAAGAACCTTTTCTTGCATATACAAGAGGACTTGTTTTTGTTGGAAACATGTGGCACTTAGCCAAAGTTGGCTGGAAATGCCAAACCTCTGAGACAGAAAATGTAGTTTCTTTCTAATTTTAATGTCAGTAATTCATGTTCACATAAACAAGAGAAGCTGCCACTGACCGTCCATAGCTTTTTGTCTTTAGAGTTGGCATTTTACAAACTAAAGTGCTTACCTCAAGAATGTGCTCGTCTTGTTGCTCTCTGTCCAGTTTTCTTGAAGTTGTTGTAACCAGACCTGGTGGAGACAATCAATACTATAAATTAAACACACATAGAATTCATTATATCAGACAACAACCACAAGAATCCATTTCTGTTGCTCTATTTTATAAAATATTTGACCTGGCAAAGCAATTATTAAATCACAAACTAAATATCACTATTGTTAGTGCAGATATTTCAGTGTATTTCGGGCGATAAAAAAAAAAGCATCAAAAACTTCAAAGCATTTGAGGTAGCTTAGAAACTATCAGGGAGCATGTCCCACTCAGAACCAATCATGGTCACACTTTAATAACCAAATTCTAGGGATCCTTGTCCAAAATGAGTTGTGGGTAATGACATTGGCCAATATATTGTTTGACGATATATTGGATTACTTAAAGCTCTCAAATATAGATATCGGCATCAAATAGCCGGTGTCAGTAGGCTAAGATGGTGGAATAACTAAATGTATAGTTCATGTTATCAAGAGCCAAAGAGACACTTTCAGAAAACATTGGGGCAGGGGAACAATATTCTCTTAATTAAACTTCCACTCGCTGTTGGGTGACATAATCGGAACCCTGCTGGTTACCTCATCAGTCACCAATGAGTTAAGAGTTTGCATGTGGAGGAGTGCTCTCCTGGTAGGTCTTCCCTGTTTTTGGTCAAACCAGTTGCCAGACAGCCCACCACACTGCCTTACATATGTGAAAAATCACAACGGTCTGCAAATAGTATCCAAACAGCAGCATAGACTCGACACCCTGCTTTTAATTCTTCAACAAGCTGAATAAATAAAGAACTAGTCCGACATCACCCCCCGTACTGAGGACTCTTCAAACAGAGAAAAGGAAACTTTAGAAACAGATTGTGCCGCAAGTTGCAGGGTTTCAACGGTTTTTGAGCTCCATCGTTCATTTAAAGTAGGAGGATTGATTGTTGTGTAAGATCAACCGCACAGAGGGGACTTTGTTGAGCCAGGCTTTGACAAAAGTGAAAATAAAACAAGCTTGAGTCTTCAATTCCTGGTTAATCCAATTTACAATCAAGAGAAGAAAAGAGAAGACAAAGGGGGAAGGACATTACTACATGGCTACATTATAAGCAGAGTTCTGTTCTCACTACCAGTGTAATTGCAACTTTGCAGAAACACTGAGTGTAGAGTAGACATGCCAACTTCAACCGCACCAGAGCCTGCCTGCCACACTGCGCCTGATTAGCATAAAGCAAAGGATTTCCGAAACCCAAACCCATCAATGGCACATATGCCTGCAACGAGAATAGCAGGCCACAACTTACAGCTCCTGAAATAGCCCTCCCTCAGCACTGCAATTGAGGCATATGAGTGAGGCGCTTTTGCTCCCCCTTTCTTATCCTCTCCTTCCTGGGCTTTATTTAATCTTCACAGTGAGCTGCAACGATATGGGTCTATTGATATTCTGTTGGGAACAAAAATACTATAAACACCAAACACTTCCTGTAGATGTAACTCACTTCTTTGCTCTGCTTATCTAACATAGCTACATATTGATGTGCAACACATTTAAATGTTTTACATTTACATACAAATTTTACATTAATTTGAAATGGCAACCATTGCAGGTGCAAATAAGAAGGACACATTTTAATGACCACAAAGAAAAAACGCAACCAACCACTCATTCTCAACACTGTTACATACACCCCCTTACCGCATTAAAAAGTGTGTCAACACTGGCAACGTAAATTAAGTCCGGTCCATTTATACGGCCTGTAGGAATTACTCTTTGCAGTGTTGCATGATGTCTGCCAGAAAGTTTTGCAGGGGATCAGCATGGGTTACATGAGTGAGCGAGCTGTAGGTTATTACCATCATAGCTAATAGTTCTGCTGTGCCACATCAAAACTGACAACGCTGACTAATTATTCATGTGCTTTAGCCAGGCTGGAGCTGATGGATGATAATGTTTTTAAGCGCCCCTGTGTGTTGTGTTAGGTAACTTCTCTCTTTGTACGTGTATTAGAGAGCAGAATACAGATGACAGCATTAACCACACAGAGTCTCTGATTTATAATTCCTCTGCAAATCGGCTGCCTAATCAATGCTTGGCTAGGTATCATAACAGAGACAGTGCTTGTAATGTAAACTGTATACACTCAGAAGCACTGCAACAAACATAGCATCAACACCAATGAAATCACAAAAAGAAGGGCCTTAATCCCAAAGCCACTCTGGCGAATAGAAATTTGGGTTTGCTGAAGACTCCAGAGAAGCCCCATTTCACAAACATAATTTACACCTTGATGCTGCCACAGCAGGCACACCGGAGGATGAGTTAATGGCACAGGTAGCACATCGCTGAATGTCTTTCATTTATGGGTATGTGTGTTGTTCCAAACTCTTGCATATTTTGGTTGGGGTATAATCTCTCTCGCTCTCTCTCTCTCTCTTTATCCAACTGACACAAAAAATAGCTCTGCTACCTCCAGCTGAGTATAGGCATGGGAAATTTGGAAAGAGTGCATGGGCAAGCAAAAAAAACGTCAAGCTAAAGAGTAAGTGAAATGTGATTTTGGTCCTTAGTGCACTGTGGTTAGTTGAAGTTAAAATAGCAACAGGAGAGAGGAACCTCAGGTTGCATGTACTAACTACACCCTGCTGAAGTTCCATTGTCAAGAGAAGCAGTTTGTTATGATAAATTAATTATCAAGAATAGACCGCTGAAGTTATATCAAAGTTCATTTTTACTTGTCAACACAAGGAGACAGTTTTTACACCACAGAATAGGACAGAAAATGCCCAACTGGAAGCTCTCTACAGCCGCTTATTTATACAAAGTCATAACAATGTTGATGGTGTCAGTTTATCTCATTGGGCCTGGGAATCTCCTCGGCCTGCTCTGCCCACAGAAACATCCTGGGCCTTTCACAAGGACAGACAATGGCTCCATGGTTATCTTGTTTAGAGTGATCAGTATATTATGGAATTCTTGGGCAAACAGTTTCAATAATCATCAGAGAAAACGTAAGTATCATAATTCAACACAGTTCAATTGGCTAGGTGTCATTAATATCATGCGCGTATGGCTGTCCTTCCATACGCAATTGTGCCTTTGCCAAAAGCAGGGTGCCGATATTCCCCCGGCAGGGCGGAAACGTTTTCTGCCAAACTTTGTATTCTTTATACACATCTCATATGCAACAGACAGTCCGTCATGTGGTGAGCATGTGTGAGCAGGTGTGCTGAGTAGTCTAGGGCTACAACTATGGATTATTTAATTATTGATTAATCTGGCAATTATTGTCTCTATTAACAGATTCATTGTTTTAGTCTAGACAGACAATTGTTAAAAATGTCTATTCAGTTTTCTATCATGTGTAAAGAAAAAAAAGCAGCTAATCTTTTAATTGGAGAAATTGGAAGTGGGTATTGTCTTTATAATTTTTCTCTGGTAAAATGACTTTAAACAATTAGGCTAATCAATTTTCAGAATATTTGCAGATGTACTTTCTGTCAGCAAACTGATCGATTAATTCACTATATGTACTGTATCAGCTTTACAACAGTCAGCTTAGCGGTTTTTGGGGCATGGCCTCTTGGTGAAATATTCTGAACCGCAAGTTCAATTTTACTGCTCTCTTGTATTTTTAAAGTTGAAGTATTTTAGAATTTTGATGAAGCATAAAACCAGCATCCACTTCGAAATGTAGAGATGTCTGGGAGTAGAATCAAACATCTCAAATGCAAAAACATATGTTGCATCCACTGCGGATGAGTAAAGCTATTTTGATGCATGTTGTGGTGTGGCTTAAACTGCTTTTGTTTGCTTCTGTTCCATTTTTGTGTGGCATGCTGCCAGCTCGCTGCCAGATCTCTGACCACGGGTCTTGCGGCCCACTCTAATATCCGAGCACTGATCTCACTTTTAGAAACAACTTGTTTGCAACAAAGCTAATTTTTCTAAACTCCAAATTTATTTAAACCCATCCCGCAATCATCAACCACTTGTAAAAATAAAAAATGTACATGCACTAGAAGGAATGGTCCTTTTATGTAGGACTATGCTGGCAATAGTGTTCCAGCCAATAAAGGTGCATACCTCTCTATCTCTAAATGTTAAGGAACTTTAAAATGATTGCTTGGTAAGCCAAATCTTACCAGATTAGTCTGTACTTCCAACCCGCAGCCTTTGTCACAACACACACTCACACACACACACACACACACAAGCCATCCTCAGTCGTGGGCTGAGCTGGGCCGACAGTAATTATAGCCATGCTGTTTTGAGAGGGGGAGAAAAACAACAGCAAAGCTGCGGTGGCACTCTCAACCATGTCCTTGAGCGCTACAACCACTGCTCCAAAATGGAGGCCTTGAGGGAGTTAAGGAGTCTAGGACATTGTTGGGCCGGTTCATACCCAGGCATTACTGCTGTGATTAGCAGTCTTTAGAGTGACACGCATATTTATACTACACACATTTAGCTCTAACCGGAATGTGCAGGGTGTCTGCAGTGGCAGGACTTGTTCCTTGTACTATATATACTAAATATCCTTGAGATATTTAGTATTGTTGTTGTGAACCGACACTATGTTTTGAAAATTCATTAATTAAATGCTTGTTATTTCTCTCTTGTGTGGAAAATGATGAACAAAGACTGCAACATTTCTTATCTCAAAACCGAACGTTCAACCCGAGACAGCTATATCAATATTCACAGCTTCATTATGAGTCATGTGTCTGCTACTCCAGCCTAAAACAACACTGTGAAAAGTATCAGTTTTCTCTGCTCGTGATGCAATCTATCCTCTCAAAATGAAAACTGTGGGAGACCAACATCCAAAGGACTCTGGGAGTTTAAGAAGGGATCGATTGGTACATTAAACTAGGAGCTTTCTTTATAACCGACCCGCCAAAATGCTGCTAAACAAGAGCTACTGACTGTATTTTATTGAGAAGAAAGGCAATGCTTGGCAGGCCATTAAACGCCAGTGTAGTCTAACTGGGGTCCTGTCCTGTAATCCAGAAACACAGAATTACTCCGATGAGAAGACACAGAAGCTTATATAAACACATTAATACATACATACGGCCTTCGTGAAAATGAGTAAAAGACATGAAGCAGGGAAGCTGTGTTTGCATTAGGATCGAGATATCTCAGCACCTCACAGCTGCAAGGTTTATTTGTAATCCGAAAAGACAAGCACGTCATGGAAGACTTAGGGCTATGGGGGATTCAGGTTCCCAAGTGCTGGTGAAAGTGAATGTTGTGCGGAGTTGTATAAATGGATGGGATGCTTGGAAGCAGTGGAGCAGCTGAGGTACCATCGTGCTTACTGGTAGTTTTGACGGATGTCAATTCGGATATGCACACATAAAATCTGGGTAGTATTAAAAACAAGGCATCACCGATAGGTAAGAGACCATGTGGTAGAAATGTACCCATGTTAACATTGCAGGCAGATAGTTTGGTTTTGATACCTATTTGTTCCACATCTTGTTTAATGATTTTCCCTTCTCTCTAGTTGAGTATAAAAATGTTGAAGGTTGAACTAGCGAGTTCTGGAAGGTCAGACAATTGATGCAAAATGTAATCCTTAGCATGGAACTGTAGGACTCACATGGAGTGACCACAATGTTCATTGGTGGATGAAGTCCTTTAGCAATTTTTTTTTTACAATAGATATATGTATGTTCATATTTTAATGCCTTGCTCTCCTTAAAATATATACACTAGGATTTTGTCTGTTGGTCACACCCGTGTTAAAACAGTGAATGACAGGTGGATTCACTCGCTAAGGCAAACTAAATCTAGGCAAATCTTTCACACTGAGTTTAACTTTGGTTGAGTTTTACCCACAAATTTGTGATGTTGAGCAATAGCAATGGGTCTTGACAGTACTGACCTTTGAGAGAAAAGGAAGAGCCAAGGAGTCCAAAATGGAGGAGGTTAATGTTGCTAATTTGCTGTGTTTCGACATCCACTTTTGTTTAACCTCCTTTGTTAAAGTATAAACTGTTCCACAAAGGAGGAATGGTTTGAAGACATAGTGTCAATAGTAATTGCGTCTTTTGAATTCACTGGGGCCTGGTAACTGACAGTAACCAAGCTCGTTAGCTTCAAAAGCTTAACTTCCCTTTTCAATAACCCTCTTTGCTGAATGAAATGATGTACAAACCAAAGAACAAAATGCCCTGGGGGAGTAAACTGCATTATAGAAAAAATACAAAGAAGCTTGAAGAGCTATTGTTGTTACTAACTAACACTAGTATGTTTCCGGCTGGTTAGCCTGTTAGCTTGCCAGCAACACCAGTGAAGTTTGCGAGTAGTCACTACATCACAAAACTTCTAAAACCAGATATTTTAAGAGGATGCACGGATGACATTCCCTGTGCCAACTTCTGTTTGGCGAGGTATCTACACTGTATCACATATACCCTTGAATGGGGCCTGAAGGCAACAGAATACTAAGAATACAAAACAAGTGTAGTCAAATGTTTTGCTGCCTAAAAAATTTGCACACACACAGTGGTCCACACTTTTGTACCGTTCATTTTTTCAACGCAATTTTACACCTTTCACCTTTAAAGTGCTTGTGTGTACGGTTCACTTAAGTAGGTGAGAAATTTGGATGTGCACCAACAAGAGCGACCTGGTCCATTTAACAGAGGTATCTCACTGCGCTTCCACATAAACAATTGATCAGGTACATTTTAAGAGATAAAAAACTTAAACACTGCACATTGTAATCATAATGTCAGTTTAATCTGTAGGCTTTGGTTAAACTTACTCAACTTTAGTGTAACAGTAACACTAATGGCAGTGCATCTCTGCTGTGACAGATTTGTCAATACACTGTCTTGAACGCTGCCTCTGCAATCCCACACGGGTCTGCCATTGTCAAATAAAACTGTCTTCCAACATGCCAGCAAATTAACCAATCAATTGTCTAATTAAAAGGTGTCACTTGATCTTTGCTAATGGGAGAAATAGGGTATAATAGTTAATACGCTTCATGTCACACAGAAAGAACAAGCTGGGTCAGGTCTTGTTTAGTTTTTTCATGTATGTCATGAAGTTGAACACCCTGCACGTAATGGTTTGGCTTCACTTTGCACTCAATAAATCACAGTTATCCTGTCATGATTTTATAAAGTTGAGAGGTGAGTACATGGTAGTTTATCCCTCGTTTTGGAGGAATTTTAGCAAAATTTCCACCCAAAATTAGCACAGCTTTTTTTAATCAAAATTAATGTTTCCGCTCCATGTTCAAGATTCAAAGAAAATATTGGACACCCACAATGACAAGATTAAAAAGATAATGTTGTGTTATTGGATGGGTTTCACAGATACTGTGGTTAAACTGAATCTTTGCCAACTAAGCCACCATGGCCACTCTTTGAAGTTTTTAAGAGGACAATCAGACATTTTTCATTTTCACAGTCTCTCTTGAGAGCTGTAACAATTGTTTCGGCCCTAAATCACCGGAAACATCAGGAAGTTGTTGGAAGTATCCATTTCCTAGCTCACTTCCACTGATAGTGGTCGGGGCTTTGGTAAACCACTGAAAAAATCAGGGTGTGTGTTTTCTCCCTCAAACAGAGGCGTTACTGAAAGTTGATATAAACCCCACAAAAAAAATGGATGATTTGCAGCTGAAATCCCAGTGGCTGTTTTCCCTTACCTTTTCATTCAACCCCAGGGGTGACAAATGCACATAAAACCTGTTGAAGGTATCCAAGCTTGCCAAAGCATTACCCACGGCACTCCTTTTAAATTGATGACAATGAGTTGCTGGCTGCAGGCAAAGAAAAGGATGGGCCGCAATTGTTCAATACGACCGTAAGAATTCACCTGGGTGTATCTTTCGTTACTTGGGTTTAACCACTGGAATGAAAGCTGCCATTAGAAGGGCAAACATAATCAGGTATAGACAGCCATATCCTATTAAAGGCATGCTCTTGTCCGCTATAACTACACCATTGTCTGGTGACGAATACAGATAGGCGCCATCCTTATAGGGTGGAGTTTTCAATAGGCTTTTGGCGCTCTGAGCAATTATCTTATAGGTCAGGTCACCACAGACTAATTATGTTATGTTAAAAAAGTCAATGGACAACACTGGGAGAATTAGAGAAGCTTTAGAAAGTACTTATACTAAACAAGGAAAGGAAGAATAGATACAACAGGAAGTAGATTGAGCATTCAGCAAGATTTGATAGCTATCCGGTGGTTCTTTGCTACAGCTCTCTCTCCTTAACGTAGATATGACACACCAAACTTCCTGTGTGTGTGTGTGTGTGTATGTGTGTGTGTGTGTGTGTGTGTGTGTGTGTGTGTGTGTGTGTGTGTGTGTGTGTGT
>NC_048408.1:9744145-9777235 GCF_013103735.1 Etheostoma cragini
GAGAGAGAGAGAGAGAGAGAGAGAGAGAGAGAGAGAGAGAGAAAGTGATTCACCAGGTAATAAACACTGCTCACTCTCCCACAGAAAAGGTGGGCAACTCATGTCAACCTCAGATGAACTAGCTCAGAGCTCTAATAAACTCCTCTATGTAGGAAAGAAAACTAGACTACTAGTGGACTGACTGTCTAAAGCACTGTGTGTGTGTGTGTATGTGTGTGTGGCCGAACCATCCTCATTCTAATTTGTACCCAAGTAATAAACAGAATTTAATTAAATTTACACATTTTACACACGATTGTCTGTCTGTCTGTCTCAGCCATATCCTGTTGAGTCTTTTATGCAGGGAATACAATTCTTCTCAGCCACCAAATCAAGGCTTAGGAGCCTAAAACCGCCGTTGTCATGTCCGTGGGTGGGATGAGATCTGTGCCATCACACAACTGAGCACTGGTTCATCTTTGAAGATGTCAGACCCAAACAGCATTATTCAAATTCACTGATGTCATACTGCCTTAGAAAACTTAATTCATATCCAGCTGACTGGCACAATTTTCACCCCATATGGCTCTGCCTCGTTTTCTCTCTACTTGTTCCAATCCCCGTGAAAGCAAAGCTATATCAAACCGTCAAGTTCTAAGCTCTCTGACGTTGGGACTGCAGTATTGTCTGCTATAGGGAAGAGCTAGCCTTGCACTTTAATGACAAAACTAAAGTCACAGAACAGCCAAAATATCAAGGACTTGTTTACTTGGCAGAAATAAGGTGGGCCTAAGCCTTTCATCCTGGGCTTTATGGAGTCAATGTGGGTCTGTGCTGAAAAAGGGCCTCCAACCCCACCCAAGGCGTCAAGCAAAGTTGTCATATGTGTTTGAAGCTTGAGTGTATGCACAAGGCTGTAGTCCATGATAGAAGGCTAACTAGTTAACTTGGAACACATGCACGTTCCAAAACCCACACACAAAACATAGGCCTTAACGTCTTTTCCTTTTTCCCACCCCTTGGTAGCGCTTTGTAGATATGCCAAGGGCCTATGCTTCCAATGCAATTTTAGAACATGTAATTACAGAGACTTACATGTAAATTTAAACATTTTCAAAAACCTGTAATATGCGGTGGGAATGCCATATTGAGTTGATAATGTAGATAGATATCAGGCCTATTTTCATCTTGTTTATTACCTCAGATATAGAAAATAAAATATAACTTGTAATTGTTCCTCAAGGCATTCAATTCAACTAATAACATTGGCTAGTAAACATGTTACTGTCATTTTAACTGGCACTCTGCATACATCACTGTCTTCTCTAGTAAGCAGCTACACTTGGCTCCCTGTTCTCTCTCCCCACCCACCTCTCTACCTCCACTCTCTGCTGCAATCGTCACAAACAATGGACAAAGAAAATCAAAGCAACAAAGCAGGGATTTAATGAAGTTGTCTTTGTCCAAACCACTCTTTGTTTAACTTGAATGAAGGAGCTCTGGTGTCCCACTGTTAAAAGTTTTAACATGCTTTGATATGCGTGAACGGCTCTAATGTTTTTATGCTTCAGTATCCTTTGGTTCCTTCAGTTTTTTTGAGAGATCTCTTCTGACACGTATTTTAAAAAAGAGAACCATGCAAAGATACACCCAATTCTAGATATGTGAGCCAGGAAGACTTTCAACTGCTGAATAAGTGATAATTCACCGTAGGCCTGGAGAAAGAAAACTATGTTTGCAATAGAATCAAATAAGCCAGTCAATTTGAGATCAGCTGCTTTATTGTAGGGATGTAACGATTAACCGCGGTAGAAATATTGACGGTAACAATTACTGTTTTCATTTAAATATCCTTATTATCGCGTTGGAAAACCACGGTGTGGAAACCCTGTGTTTAATCCTTCCCAGTTCATCCGGAGCTCCGGGAGTTGCCGTGCAGGTGCACCGTCCTCAGACAGGAGAAGGAGACAGAATGTAGCAGCGAAGGTAGCAGACACTCTTCTTTATATTTTTTCTTTTCTTTCCTGTTTTCAGATTTGTTGAATAGCTGATAGCTTATTATTACACAGCAGATTGTTTAATATTACTTGTGCAGCCACATGTTGATATTCAGGTTGTGTATGGGTAAATTGCTAGCAACATAAATCTTCCTGGATCTCAAAGTCAGACATATCTGGTTCTAGTTCTTACCGGAACCCCTACAGCGGGCCAGTGGTTCAGTAGCAAGTTTTCAATTTTCGGTTTTACAAGCCTATTGCCTATATTTTTGTAATAAAACAAACACGGTTAAGCTTTTTGGAACTCTTTCAGCTTGTTTAGGCTTATCAGTGCTTTCTGAACACATTGAACACACTTTTAAAACTTCCGTGATAATATTGAGATCCGTGGTAATTTCGGTCACTATAGCCATGAGGTTACATTTTCATGTCGTTACATCCCTACTTCAGCGTGAACATTCCTTTCCAGTTGTGGTCCTATATTGTCACAGGGTCATCATCCACAGAACGGCAAAAAGACACATACACACAAAAAGAATATATCTGAAGGACTCATGCTTGTAAAGATATTTTCATCACAGCTCGAGGTCTGCCTGCGTTTTGTATGACTGCTTTGTCAAAAGATAAATATTCAATTTCCCAGCGCTTTGCGTTTTCAGCCCCCCAAAGTTCTTATCAGCATAACGTAAACTGATCTTATCAGGCATGCAGATGAAACACCAACCTTATGTGTCTGCATACCTAAGGTTTCCCCTTTACTTTATCATTTATTTTTTCTTTCTTTTCCTGTCCATTGGGGAGTGCCCAGCATTACAGTGAGGCTTACTTGGGAGGCATGCAACATGATAAATCCTTATTTGGTCAGAAAAATTCACATTGCCACTTCCAACAAAAATAACTCTTGCGTTTGTTGATGTGACAACCTTGGGAAACAGGACCACACACACGTCAGTGAGGACAAACTGGAGCAACTGCTTCACTGCCCATTCCTCATTTCAGTTTAATGCTTTCAAAGCTGTTTGTAACCTAGGTAAGAAAGAATAACTAATTAGGTAAATGGCACTTTCAGAGACATACATAGTTTAGCCATCTCATGTTGCTACTTTGATCTATGTTAGTCAAAATGGAAGTCAATAAGTCACACTAACTGATTGTTGGTCTTGATTTATTTATATGCTTATATTGACAATGCTAATGGCTCTGAGTGGGTCTCTGCACGCGTGTAGAACACATTCTTCAATGGGATCACACTCCAGTCCAGCATTGCAGAAATAAATCTCAAAACATTTACAGAGAGGCTCAGAATGTACATGTAGTATTTTCCCTGCTATTCAACTAAACATAGCCGGCTCCTGCAACTTTAAAAGAATCCAATGAAATATTAATCATCACACCATTTGCAGAGTACCATATGAGAATACACTTTAGAGTGTTAGAGTGGAAGAAACCCCTTTAGGCTCAACCCACTCCTGTCCTGGGCTAAAATATGGTGTTCACACTGCTCTTCCCTTTTCCCAAGAAAGGAAACAGGAACCTCACAGCAGCTCAGTAGCCTGTCCGCCATGCACTACACTACACCTCAAAACCCTCGACCCAAGTCATTTAATATGTAGCATAATTCCTTATATATGTTTCCCGTATTTGTGATGATTAAAGTAGTTGCTGGCTTTAGATGAACCAGTCAGTATATTCCAATTAACCCCTGCTTTCATGAAAAGAATAGGTTGTGACCTGTGATCGTACACACGCTGTTCATTTTAATATGTAGACTGTGCATTGGAAGTAGGGCTAGCCTTCAAAGTTTGAGTCTGAGCTGATTTCTTTACAGTTGTTAAAGGTAGGCAGCCATGTTCAAGGTTACCATTTTTCTTGGAATACAATATAACCTCATGAGTCAGAGCAGGGACTTCCTGTTCTGAGGAAGCAATTTATAGTGACATAACAGACACAGTATCAGTAATCTTACCTGTCTTGGCGTTAACGGCAAAAAAACCCTGGGGATTGCCGCTGGTGATCCTGTAGGTGAGTTTATCACTGGCCTTGGCGTCTGGATCAACTGCATTTATCTGGATGATCGACACATCTTTAGGGGAGTTCTCCATGACGGAGGGGTAGTAAACAGGTTCTGAGGTTTGCGGTGCATTGTCGTTGACGTCCTGCACTTCGATGTAGACCTCGACAAAGGCAGAGAGCGGCACCACGCCGCGATCCATCGCGTAGACTGTGAGCCAGTAGTGAGGTGTTGTCTCATGATCCAGGAGTTCTTGTGTTCGGATAACACCTGAGAGATAGGAAAGACGTAAGCATACTCTTTAGCGTGCGGTCTGTCAGGGAACATATTTATGTGCAACACATGCCATGAGTTTTACATCACTGCCTGCACTATCTGTGACCTCTGAGATCGAATTGTAGCCATGAAGAGAACAGAAGCTTGAACATTAGTTGCCGCTGAGCAAGCGGATATAGGAGGCTGGTTCGAGGCACTTAGACTGAAACATGTTATGGTGGTACATTAACAACAACCAGTCAGTGTACTCCTGTTTACATTCACTGGCAGGGAAGTTTTTTTTACTGCCATGTGGGGCTGTAGCCTTCAGCTGCGCAAACAAAAGAGCTTTCAGAGACCTGTGAGTTGTATAAGTTGACAATGGTTAAATGGAAAAGTGGAGGATGGGTCAGTTTGGCAAACTGAAAAAGAACTAAGGGGGCTATGTGAAATTATGGGACTGACTGAGAATATAGGAAAGTCTGAATGCAGTTAAAGCTACACTTTGTAACCTGTACCCCTACAGGTTGTCTCATCTCAATGATACAGTCTCATTGGAACAACAGCTTATGCGACCTGACTCAAGTTGTAGTTCCAATAAGACAACCTGTATGAGGACTGAAGTGGGAAAAGTTTCATAGTGTTGCTTTAAAGTTAAATAGCACAAAGGTCTTTTGAGTAATTATGACCCAATGCACTATGGCAAAAGGCCAGAGGCGTAACAGTCCTATCAACAAGGTACGTTTTAATGCCATAAAAAATGCTATGTAATTGGTTAACTGTTAAAACTGTGTTCTGTTGGATGCAGACATACATGCTTGACCTCTCAACACTTTGAACACTTGTTAAAATGTTTGAATAGCAGAAACTGGCAAGCCGTGTGAATGTTCTTTCTGAGGAAAAGCTAAGAGCAAAGTTCACAGAAGTGAATTTGCTTTAGTGCTTTTCATTCCCACCCGAGCCCACTTACAAGCCCACACTTTTTCAATGTGTGTGTTTAAATGGGTGTAGGGGTGTTAAAGTTTGAAGCCTAGGCTATGTGTTAGTTTGCTTGTGAAAAGTTATAGGCTTCCTAATATGTTTCCATGACCACTAATAATTCAATTGTAATGTAAAATATATGCAAGCAGGAAAAATGTCACAATGTGAACCTTATGCAAAGCAATAAGCAATAATCTAACTATAACAAAAAGTGGTTACCCTGATTAGCTATTTGATGCAATCAATGTAATGAATGTAATGTAATGTAATGAATTTCAATAACAGGATAAGAGCATGTCGGTATTGCTTATATCTCTGCCATGATTTAGATAGAGAGCCCCTGGTGAAGATGCTGAAAATGTGTCTGTATGGAAGATGCTAATGTTTTCAAAAAAATATAATTTCTGTTTGTACTCCGTAATGCTATACAATGCTGTTAATGTCAGGGGTTTAGCAACAGTGGCTTGAAGTATTAAATAACAACAAACTTAAACTGTTTAATAAAACCGGGCTTTGAGCATTGTATTTTACTAAATACAATAAGAAAATGTACGTAACATCATTTGGGACTTCTGATGTTCCATGGGGGCCACTGGAAAAAAAAACACTGCTTTAAAAGTGAAAACTCTGCAGTACTATCCACAGTATATCAACAGGAATAGAGAGTATTGCTCTACTTCATGATAGTGTTAGCATGAGAATAATTAACACATAATGAAGCACATCCTCTGCACAAGGCAGCCTTACGTTTCTTTAAAAAGATTTAATCGACTGAGAGAACAACATACTTTTAACTAGGGAAAGTGTGTTTTCCATTTAGCAAGCCCACAATCAACTTTGTCCCGCTGCACATTCCTGGTCCTGTCTCCACAGTAACAGCACTCAAGCAAAGACTACTTGGAATCATGTGCCACTTTGCTGTCCCCACTTTTATCATTAACATATAGGCACTGGATGGAACATTAGGGACAGTGGGCAACAGCCTGACTAACCATAAACAAATACACGCATACATCTTGTCCTTAATGTCAAAAATCTGTTTACCTTTAATGGAGGACAATGGGGAAAGAAATGAAGGACTGGAAAACACACTAACGGGACTTTGTTAGTATGCATCCAACTGTCTGTCAAACAGAGAACACATTTACAGCACAGGCTGCAAACAGATTCAACTGAAAGGGCAATGCATATATTATCCAACAAGAAAGGGCAATGCATATATTATACAACCAGCATCTGTGTCTAATCTAGACATTCTTTGCTCTGGTTACCATGTATACTGGATAATTTCACTTCAAGCGGAGACACAACTTGCTTTTGAGCACATGTTCAAAGTAAGTTGTGTGTTGTAGCTCCATACCATCACCTCCACAGCAATATAGCCTTGAATTACTCTTTACTTTCAAGTGGAGACGTTTAAATTGATTGTCCTGTGGCCTACTTTGGTTATTATATCTACATATGTAGTATAGTATACAGTAGTATAGTATAGTATAGTATAGGATATTATAGCCACACTTATATAGCTAAAGTAATCTAAAGCCCTATTGGCAAAGGATCTCGGGACCTTGTGTGATTTTGAAATTACCCCCCCGTCTCCCCACCCAATATCTGAATTTCGTGTGGTGAATTTGCACGGGATAAGCAAAGCCTGCTTTTACCCAGATTTACTGAGTCAGGTAACCGGAGGCACTCGGAAGACGGCCAGGACAAGGTCGCCGCAGCGCACTTGGGTTGGGGTTCTGTATCTTTTTGGTCCAGGCCCGTAGAAGTTACCAGAGGCGCATTTTATTTACGCCACTAGGATACCCACACATCATCAAGGTCAGCCCTCGGACGAAGCCGCAGGGAGCGTGTCAACTCAGGGATGGAGGTCTTTGTTTGGGCAGTGGTCCAAACTTGGTTGGCCATGATGAGGTAACAAAAACCTTGAAAGAATTATATACAAATACGCCAAATCACAGAAATGTCAATTCGCAAGGGACTAATATTATCACAGGACCTCGGATTTCGGTGAAATATACTAGATCATTTGCAGGTGAATGTTTACAAATTATAGACCTGGCCGATTCGCATGGGATTAAGATCATAGACAACCTTCGTAATTATTAAAAATGACTAGAGGTCATGAGGTAATACTATTCCTGTGGCATGGGGCTTAAAACAGATTGATCCATCTAGACCTAATGCTCATGTTAACATTATTCAAAACCTAGGAGAATAGGAGAAAGATAATAAGGTATAATATAGACGTAGGTAATAAATAGAAGAATAAAACTTTGCTTGTCAGCAGTGTACCTTCACACTTCCTTTACTTCCAATCAAGCACAGCCCATTATTCCTCATTGTCTACAGACATTCTTAACTATATATTCTTAAAGGTGTCTGGCTCCCTTGCTCAAAAACAAAGCCAAGCACGTCACTGTCAAACACCCTTTAATTCAGGACATTTTATACCTTAGAATACTCCATCCTGCCGCCGAGATGAAGTTGTGCAATAGTTGATCTAAATGCGCTGAAAAATGCCTTTTGTGAAGTTGGCTCTTTCCCTTTGACTTTCCCATTATTCTGCATTTGTCTAGTCTGAGATTTTGATAAATTAGGGCTCAGTGTCTTGATTTCTGCCTTAGTCATCCCAGCATAAGGAAATGAAACGACAGTTACTCATTGGCAATACATTTTAAAAAAATACACCTCGCCCTTTTGGTTGATGTCGGAAGGTGTGTCAGGGGGGATGTGAGTCAGGTGTGTACTTGGAGGAGTGGAGACTTGATTAGGCTCATAATGATAAGAATGCTTTCAATGATTATCATTATACTACTGCATCTTTTGGAAGTGTTTGTGCACGCTATCCTTTGACATTTTTACCACTGATTTTAGCTATGTGCAAGACTGACATTATAGTTGGGCCCTGCACAAGGAGTTACAATCCTTACAACTGTTTTCACTACAGACCCACATACAGTATGCAGTGCTCTTTTGGAATACTCTGCAGCCATACTGTCAGCTAAGGGTGTGTCTAGCCTAAAAGAGCTATCTTTAAAAATAGTTTTCTGTGGTTTTATAGCTTTTCTGAAAAGGACAATACATTGTCCATTTGCCACACTTGCCTCTTCAAAATTGGCATGAGCCCTTGAAAATCCATATCGGTTGACCTCAAGGGCCCATGTAAACGGTTTACATGTAAACATGTAAACCGTAGCCAGCCACTTGGCATACAATCCCTCATCACGAGTAAAGTGAATGCTTCCTCCCCAGCATAAAATGGTGGAGAAACAAAGTGCACTGGTGGGTGGCAAAAGAACTCAAACGTCTTGCAAACTATGAGATGCAGATTTATTTCTCAAGATTGGTTGAGTAAACCAGGGTTAAAAGCTAATGCTAGACTCATATTCAACAGAAATGTCCATCTTTTATTTCTGCTGAATCTCCAAGTTGGTTAATATGTTAAACATGAGCAGTTGCCTTCAGTAGGTTAAAGTTCCAGGTTGTTGCTCCGAGTCTTTAGGTCCCGGTCAGTCAAAATTAGCTTTGACTATTAGCAAGTTTTCCAATTAAAGCAAGGAATGGTAAATTTGGTCTACAGCAGCATGGGAAGGGGTCCAGAAAACAGTCTTGATAAGAGTAAGTTTAAATTAAGATGGCACTGAGCCAGTGACCACAGAGCTTTTAATAACACAGAGAATGTCCGGGCAAACAGTTGCCATGGACTCCCTGAGCAGTCTGACAGAATAGAAACCATATCTGGTAAAGACGTGTGCATAAAAGGGTTTCTTTTACTTGGCATTGATGTAAATGAGAACATGATGGCATTCAATAAACACCAATCACCCCTTTTAAATTTAATCGCAATGTCTCACAAACAAATAACAATGTTTGTTTCATGTGTGGTTTGGGAACGTCAGTCAAGTGGGTAGCAAGCCTGTTCTAAAATACAACCCATGTTCAGATTGGTAAGATACGCCTACTCTAGGAGACTCACTCACTAGGCCTACTTCTAGCATCAAACACCACAGAGTGCAATGTTTTGTTTTTTTCAAAGCAACACTTTGTTACCCACAAACTAGTATAGTTACTGTGTTATTTTGGATGCCACAGTAAGAGGAATAGCTAAAACTAAGAATGGTGATTTATACTCTGGTAATAGAACAAACACAAGAAAACAACATCAGGCAACAAACGGATTTAACTGATCTTGACAAACAAAACTGCATGGGTTAAGAAATCCAAGTGTTAAGTAGAAAAGATAAATACTTGGAACAGTCTTCCCTCACTCCCTCCAAGCCCAAAAAAAGATTCCATGACTGAAGGTGTGTGGCTCCTGGCTTTTTTCCTTTCACCGCTTTTTCATTTGTTTTACAATTTTTTAACTATTTTAGAACATTCTGGTTTAGATTCACAACATGCAGCTGCAGAACTGAATATAAAGCGGTGAGTCCACCCCCGCTTATATTTTCCTTTTTAGAAGAAAATATATTAAATGTATACGGGAGTCTTACAAACCACACCCGTCATCTAGTGAAATCATAGGAGGGGCATTACCACCTTGGCTGTATTTAGTTGTCTACTGACCTCAGATGTAATCCATAATAACAGGACCCAACCCAGGACAATCCTATCATTGCACCTCCTGATAATCACTTAATATAGGCCTCTGGGATTAAGTAGAAGATCAGACCAGGCTCCCTGTCTCTGTAACCCTACACAGGATTTGAAGTTAGACATGGACTACCACTGGCCTGCATGTGGCACTATCAAGGCTAATACTCTACCACTGCAGTCCATCTTGAATCTATACTCTTCTTGCAAAATTCAACTTCCATTGCAGTCCACTTAGTACATAAATATGAAGAAACTGGACTAAAACGTCATGAAGCAGCACTTTGCAATTCTTGCAAGAAGGCAAATGCAGTCACTAGATCGCAGCATGTCTGTTTATAAAACCAAATCTCATTACAAATCAGAATCCAACCACTACCACAGAAACAATCACAGACACACCACAGCTGACACACAGCCCTGTAGGACTGATTCTTCATAAAGGCTTGTCTCCTCATACTAAATGTACCAGACAGAAGCAATTATTTCCCAATAGGTTCACCAAGGAGACTTCCTGTCAACTTATTGAATAATTCACATACTGTATCGGATTCTTAATAAACTAAAAATATGAAACACTTTTAGAACAGTACCGGTCAGCGGTACAGTAGAAAAATGCATTTCCAGCTTTCTAATGTAGATATGAACCTTTGAGGTTGCATGTGCCAAGAAAAATCTATGTATTATGCATTAAGATTCACTGCCTCATTTAGATATTAAATATGTATAATGCAGAGAAAAAAATGTAATTTCAAATAGGGGGTGCTGCTCGAGAATGTGGTTACTAAGTTTTAAAAGGAGGGCAGCAAGCCAAGTCCAAAACTTCCATGTGAGGTGATTGCCAGGTTTTGGGTAGGAACTCCTGGAATTCCAGACTGCTTATTTTGAGCTAATTTGAGTCAGCTGCTAAAATCATTCTGGGCATCTGAGCAAGTATTAACATATTTACAGCAGCATAAGAAGAAACCTGCAAGAAAATTCTGTCTTTATATGCTGTTATAGAAAACTTTACGTTTGCTATTAGAATGTTTGAATCTTAGCTCCAACAAACCATGAGCATTTTCTAAATTGGTAGTATTTAAAACAAGAAAAAAAAAAAAAAAGTATGAATTAATACAGTGAGAGCACGGCTGCAAAATGAGGAGGTGAAACCACTTAGAAACTTCTTAAACCCCCAACTACTACTCAAGAATGTCCACACCGGTCTGAGAGACAGCCGGTCCATCTGCTAATGCCGTCAATTCTCCCAAAGAGAAAAAATGACTGGAATCAGGACCCTTACCCGTCTCCTTGAAGACTCCCTTACCTCATTGTTCCACACAAGAAATAAACTGAATAAACTCTAACTGCATGAAACTTTCCTTATACAAATTATTTCAAGCTCATGCATCCATATTTCAAAGGCAAACACAAGCATCACACAGCTGTTTAGTAACACAGAAAAAAGAGACTTACCAGTTTCCTCATCTATGGTAAATATCCCCAGGCCAGATCCAGCTCGTATGGAGTATCGAATCTGTCCGTCTTGGCCTTTGTCTTCATCTTCAGCTGATACAGTCATCACCAAAGTCCCGACAGCTGCATCCTCTTTTATAAATCCCTTTTCCACAAATGATCGGAACAAAGGCCTGTAGAGATTCTCGTTCACATCCACTATGTCCACCTCAATGAAGCAGGTGGACGACAAGGACATGGGCTTCCCTTTGTCTTTAGCTTTTGCCGTCAGGTTGTACACCTGTTTGGTCTCGTAGTCTAGATTTTGCACGATCCGCACAGCACCGCTTAGTTTGTCAACTTCAAAATTTCCGTCTCCGTTATCAATAAGGCTGTATCGTACCTGACTGGAAGGTCCCATATCGGGATCGTGAGCCTCCAGCCACATAATTACAGTACCGATAGGAAGGTCTTCTCTTATCTTCACGCGATAGTTAGGGGGGACAAATCTTGGTGGATTATCATTCACATCTTCCAAGGTAATTTTAAGAGGCACCGTGGACACCAACTGTGGCTCGGTCACTGCCTGGTCGTGTGCCGCAATTTTCAAGACATAAACTGGATGGAGCTCGCGATCCAACGGCTTTGTCACAGTCACGACACCGGTCTCCTCATGGATCGCGAAGTGATCTGTGCCTCCCAAAATTGAATACTTCAGGACTCCATTATCTCCTTGATCCTTGTCTGTTGAATCCACTTGGATGATTTCTGTCCCGACAGGTGTGCTCTCACTTATTTCAACTGAATACGAATCTTGCAAAAATTGAGGGCTGTTATCATTCGCATCCAGGATCTTAACGCCCAAAAGACGTGATGAGGATTTCTGTGGTAAGCCGAGATCGTAAACTGTAATGTTGAGAGTGTACTGGTCTGTTGTTTCCCTGTCAAGAGGAGAAAAAACCAAAAGCCAGCCGGTTTCCATATCTACTTTGAAGCAGCTTTCTGTGTCCCCTCCTGAAATAACGTAGACTAGTTTCCCATTGAAGCCGCTGTCTGAGTCCGTGGCACTTAAATGGACAATCCGCCCCCCAACAGGCAGGTCCTCTTTAACTTCAATAACACTGGGGAAAGACTCTGCAAACTGAGGAGCGTACCGGTTGACTGAGTGAAAGTCCAAAAAGTTGTCATCCGGCTCAGTTTGTGTGTGGATTTTGCTGCCCTGAAGTAGCTTTTCAGCCAACATGGTAGCGATACCAGTTTCGACACATTTTAACTGGACGGGCTTGCGTGCCGTGATGACAGTTATGTTCATGACCATTGGCTGAGTTTCACGTTCGCCGTCCGTCGCAATGACTTGTAAACTATGAAACGAAACTTTAGCTGCCTCTCCCTCGCTCAGCGTGTGCTTCAGGGAGAGCACGCCAGAGTTTGGGTTCAATTCGAACAGATCCAGATCATTCCCAGCTTTAATATGGTACCGCACTAGCTGCAGCTCATCAGCATCTATGGCAGACACAGTTGTTATCTGCTCTCCCTCGCCGTGATCTCTTGGAACAGTCACTTCACAGTCTACATTTTCAAACAAGGGCTTATTGTCATTCAGATTATTTAATGTTATGGTGACTGACACCTCCACCTCTCTCCGGTAAGGGGATCCCCAATCTGATGCCCTGACTTTGAGATTATAAATCCTCGGCATGAGCTCATAATCTAGGACCTCTGAGGTACTGATGACACCAGAGAAATAGTCAACGACAAATGGTTGAGGGCTCATATTGGTAATGCTGTAGGTCACATAGCCATTATCGCCTGTGTCCAAATCAATGGCTTTAACTGTTACCACACTGGTCCCTATAGGTGCATTCTCATCGACACTGGCCTTGTAAGATGTCTGCTGGAACTCAGGTGCATTGTTATTCACATCAATCACATCAACGATTACTTTAGTTGCCGCGTTTTTGTCACTGGTGATTACGTCTAGCTCAAACCGGGGGGCAAAATCAGCATTTATTGGTCCTGAAGTGCTGATCAAGCCAGTATCGGGATTGATAGTAAATCTGTTCCTGTCAGATTTGTGTTTAAAGGCATACTTTAGCTGTGGATACTTTGGCACGGCTGTAACCATAGTGACAGGTGTGAGAAGAGGGGCAAATTCACTAAGATTGACTCTGTAAACGGCCTTTTCAAATATAGGAGGGCCCACTTTGAAATGTGCAGAAGTGACATGTACCAATTTAGCAGATGAAAATTGAGGTGGGCTGCCTTTGTCCTTCGCCTGTAAAGTCAGGTTGTATCCAAAAGGCTGGCTGTCCCAGTCTACATCCTTGACAGCTTTTATTTTATACTCCTTGCTCCCAGGGCTGCTTCTCACAGCCTTGAACTGCTGAAGAGGGTCACCAGCCACAATACTCAATGAGGCTATCTCTCCATTTGGTCCCTGGTCACCGTCCTCCACTGTCACAATAGCATAGGTGGGGTCATGGTCTGCATCTGAGGGGGCCAAGGTTACGGCAGTGATTACAGGTGCATGCTCATTGGCCTGCTCCACCCTCACTGTGAGTTTGGCCATGCTGCTGAAGCCACTGCTGCCATACAGCTTCATTCCTCTGTCCACTGCAAGGATCTCCAACTCGTACAGCTTTGTCTCAGTGAAGTCGAGTTTGCCCGTCAGCGTCACTACACCGCTTGTTGGATGAACGGCAAACATGTCCGTCCACTCCCTAAAGCTATAGTAGTATTCTCCATTGGTACCGATATCTGCATCCGTTGCCGTGACTTTGGCCACGCTTGTGCGTATGGCCGTATTCTCTGGCAGCGAGATGCTATACGATGTTGGGGAGAAGAGAGGCCTCAGATCATTGGTGTCCTGTACCTGCACCTTAACTCTAGTGCGACACTCAAAACTAGTGCTCCTCTCTGAAGCTTTAACAATCAGCATGTAGTGGTCTTTAACCTCCCGGTTCAGAATGGCAGTGCTGCCTCCTTTGGTCCTTATTCGCAAAAAACTGAAATCTCCCAGCAGGTAGTCCTCTGCTTTGAATAAGTTCTCATTGTCTCCAGAGACGATTTTGTACCGTATCTCCCAGGCTGGATTTGTGATATAGATCCCCATCTTGGTGTGACTCTCCAAGTACGTCTTAGCAGCAGAGTTCTCATAGATGGTGGCATTGTAAACATAGTGGGTGAATTGCATGGAGGGGGCCCTCGCCATCCTTGGGTTCCCTGCGCAGCCACAGAGGAGCTGCAGGAGCAGCACAAGCAGCGAAACCAAGTGCTTACCCATTATCGTACCGTGATCTTCACAGAATCACCTGGAAACAAACAAAATAGAACTGTTAGTATTATAACACGGTACCGTGCAAGTGCTTTAAGTACATCAAATTAACTGTAATTACAATTAAGAAAATAAAAAATTGCAAACAACCACATGAAATCAGCATTTTCTACAATCATCACTCGTGAAAAGATGTACGGTAAATGCTGAAAACGGCCTTCCTTTCATCACTTTGAACCTTCCCAGACTCCTTCAAATGTCATGACAAGTGACGGCTGGACTGATAAACAGCCAAATAGGTTTCATGTGGTAATAAGATAAAGCAGAGCGGTCAGTCAGGTGACAAGATGTCTGCACTGTGCAAAATGCCATTTGTGCACTTCATAACAGAGGAACACCATTTTTCCAAACATCTGCTTAATGAGCTCAGAGCAAGAACTGGCAATAAGAACATCTGTAAACCTTTAATTTCCGTTCCGGTACAAAAACGGTTTCAATGTAAGACTTCACATTTAATACTGCGTTGTTTTCCCGTGTATAGAAATGCATTAAAAATTACATTTGTGCTCACCCACTCAGGATATAAAAATAAGTAAATAATTAAAATTAAAATTAAAAAGATTACACAAGCAAAAACAACTATCTTATACAATAAACTGACTATTCTGCCAGTAAGACCAGCAATTAGAACTAAATTAAATACAATGGTGCACTTTTCTATGTTGTCTAGTTATGACTATGGAACTGCTTTAAAATTGGAGATTCATTCGTTTACAGCCGCTAACGACGTCTCGGGCTGCGAGTGAGTCCGTACAAAGACAAATAAAAGCAAGACGTTGCTATGTCTGTGCATAAGTGCTGTTAATAAAACCACCATGCCCTTTTAGCGTGTCAAGATGACACGGGGCTTGGTTATTAGTGCGTTACGTGGGGTTAATAAGTGACAGAGTCTAACTGAAAATACCTTAAATCTGAGACTACGTCGCCTGCAGGTACAAAAGAACCATCTGCTTGTGAGCGACCATTGTAAAAAATTCCAACTGAACTAAAACTTCTACTCTGTTGTTTTTTTATACACGTACAACACAACATGTTTAGGATTTGCTCAATTCTGTTTAGGTCTGCAACCCCTAACCAGTGACCTCTTTCCGTTAAGAAACAAAATACAGTATTTCAAGAAAATAAGTTAGCTAGGTGCCCCCAGACTGTTTAATTTCAAACCCCATCCCCCAACTAAAGCCATTCGCCTCATGAAACGATGGTAGCAGTGCGCTGAGCAGAGATTGGCTTGAAAAAAACACTCCACACTTTTCCAACCATAACGTTAAACTACTGCAAGGGTACAAGACAACATACAAAAACAACCGTACTGTTCAAAACGACACTAAACCCAGTGTTTTGTTGAGGCTAAACTTTCCCTAAAAAGGTAGAGAAAGCAGCGGCGACTGGTTTCTTCCACAGCCCGCAGCTCACAATAGCCGACCTAACCTATCTCAACTTTTTTTTAGACGTTACAGATGCCGAAGCTAAACGCTAAAGGAGCTACGGGACCACCGCGTACAAAAACAATGATTTACGTACCTTTTCTATTATAAATCTCATATATTTGGAGGTTTTGCATGTAGTTTATGATGTAGTCCAAATCTCGGCATGGTAATACGTGGACTTGTCGCCTCTCCGTTACTCCATCTACCACTACCAGGCAGCCGCTGTCTTTTCCCTCACTCCTTCCCTTTCTCTCCCACACTGGAGCTGACTGGTATCTCTCCGCGTTGCGCACGTCCGGATCTACTTACCTGCTGATAGCCGGATAAAACCTTTCCGCTGTGTGAACCCAGGACCAGGGTAGACTATGAACTACTTTGGTTTACTGTGGTTGACAATAAACCATTGTAAAATGATTGAAAAAATAATCTGAAAAAGAACAAAAGGCTGTGCTCAACCAAATCATATTAATCATAATCTCGCTACCAATTAAGACCCCAGTGGCCTATGAGTGTCCTTTTACTGGAAATATAGCTACATCACCAAAACGTGCCTACATCATTTTTTATGGCATGCTGATTATACAAATGAGTAGATGATTTACCTGCCATTATTTTTGTAATGTATTTTCACTTCAAATTGCTCAATTGAGATTTAGAGGTGTTGGGACTTTTTTTCGATGTATTTAGCTTAATCTTTGTTTATCGCTACCATAAATATGTCTTAAATAACCTACACGAAGGTCGTCTTGACGTTAGGCTGCGGCACGTGAGACCTTCCAAAGGGCAAAACCTCGCCCTGCTCATATGGGACTATAGGCCTAACGTGAATCCTATATTCACCTCCTCAGCTGCAGCCCAAACCACTTTGTGGAAAATAAAAAGGTGAATCCAGTATTCTGACCTTAAACTGTTGGCAAGCAACAACAACAAAAAACACTAGCCTACATCTGGTGTCAATTAGACAATGATTTGTTACCCTCTGTGCTAAAAAATGATCCGTGAACTCGCATCATAATGTTGTTGTCAGCAGTAAAAATGTGGATAAAGTCTATTTTGCTAATAAAAGGGCATCCCTCACGATGATGAATATATACATTGGAAATACAAAGTTCCTTGCGCGTGTGGTTTCAATTCGGGTGTTTTAAAAATCAATTCTAAAGATCGTCTTCCTCCCATGTTATCATCTTTTAATAATAGGCTGCAGTCAGGGCTTGGACATGTAGTGTCCAGCGGTGCGCCTCGTGGATCTGCATTTTGGCATGGGAGCACGGTGACTGACTGATGGTGGAAGTAGCCTATACCCTCGCCCCGAAGGCACTGATCCCATTAACCCCTTTCCTCACACACAGCCATCCTGACTCCCAGCTTCTCAGACCAAAAGCTGCACTCCATTCCCTGTACAAGCGCTCAGGAGTGTGGCTGGGATGCGATTGATGGCGCTGTCTCACTGCTCTTGCCCGGACTGCAGTGATCCAGCTGGTGCGCCTGCAGAAAGCCTGTGTGCTCCATGCAGCTTGACAACTTGTCAACTTGTTCTGCTCTTGCGAGCGTGCGTGCGTGCGTGCGTGTGTGTGTGTGTGTGTGTGTGCGCGCGTGCGTGCAAGTGCATTTGAGTGCGCTAAGCGTGCGTATTTGCGCATTTGGTTGTTTGGCACAAGTCGGGCAGAAACACTTACGCCCTTTTAAAATGTGCTCCGAGTTGAGCACAAAGTTTTAAGAGTCATTTAAACCTCATTTAGACATAAAATCACGAGCCCTGTGTGTTCTAAATTTACTCAGAGCTACTCACCAGACCAGCTGGGTGATCGCCCGGCTGCCGCTCCAAACTTCACTTCACATAAATCCTGGCAGTTTTTCGGGAAATGTTCTTTGCAAGCATGTCTCAGGCTTCTGTTTGTGAGAATCACCTTCTTCCTCTTCAGTCCCTCACAGTTGTCAGAGCCTTCTGTTCCGATCCGCTCCGAGGCATCCCACTTGGTGGGTTGATACAGTAGAGAGCTGTGGGCTATGGTTTGCCTCGCGCCTCTCCTCCACAGCGGTTCAGGTGGAGTTGCATGCGGTTGCTGCCTTCAGGTGATATCGGAAAAATCGGAACCCCTATAGGAGCGCGCAAGAAGACAAATAAATTGGCAACGTCGTGGTTCTCTTGCGGTCATCAGCTACCGCTGTTCGGATAAGTGACAGAGCTGCTGAGGGGGCGGAGAGAAAGGAAGTCACAGCAACAACTGATGGAGAAAGTGATGTCTATGATTATTAGCCTTTATGCTCTGGCTTTCTGCTTATCTGATCATTTGTCACGCATGATAACACTTAGTCTATTAAAACGTGAAATGTATGTCTGGTGCATATTTAATCCTTCAGCATAGGCTAGTCTAGTTGGATGCTTTTTTTAAAATAAACAATTCAAACACAATTGGTTGCAGGTCTTTTTTTTTTATTAGCCCATACCAAAAGCACTTGAAAGTCATTTGAAAAACCACAACGTTTGAAAGCAGGGATGTATCAGATCTGCCTGAAGGCATTCAGGGTCTTACACCTTCAGCTCTGACGTCACGGATGCCTCAGTCATTCCTTGCATGCACAGCTAAGTGTGTTGCCTGCATTTTAGCCCTATTTATTCTCTCCAAAAATTCCAAGCAACCAACCCCACGGCATGTTTATTTGTTTATGGCTTTCTCAATTCCCTCTGTTTATTATGGATCGTGTTCTTGAGTTTTCAAACAATTTAAGAAACCACTGTGCACTGTGGTTTGAATAGTGATCAGTCAGCACACTTGAGCATCAGCGAAGCAAATGTCTCCATTCGGCTCCTCGAACATGTGGTTAACGACTAAACTTGACACCGTGCTGTGAAGTGGCTGCCAAAAAATGCCAGAGCTGAGCGGGGCTGTCGGAGCCAGTGGTCCAGCGTGAGAATCTCTGCCTAATGTCCATTCAGCTCATTGGCTCATTAAAGTCACATTTGCCCACAGGCTGAGTAAACGAACAAGACCTATGGGTTTGGTATAGTGTGTGTGTGTGTATGTATATGTGTGTGTGTGTGAGAGAAATAAAAGGAAAACAGGGAGGAAGAGTGGGAGGGAGGGAGGGAAAGATTGAGTTTGTGTGTCAGAGAGCAAGTGTGTAATGTTTCATCTCTCTCTCCTCTCCTGGTCTCCCCCTCTATCTTGTCTCTAGACAATGTTAGGTATCCAAAAAAGCCTTTTTCTTCTCTCTCTCTCTATCTCTCTTTTAGCCTTCCCTCTGATCTGCTTGTAAAGCTTTAATTGAATTCAGGTCAGATGACGCCCAGGGCTGGTTCCACTGCTTTGATCTTACCTTAGCGTTTGCAGTCCTGGCTGCTGGGGGTGAGGTCCCAGCACCTTATAGACCCCATGTCTGCATGGGGAGGATAGTGTTGGGGAACACAGCAAGTCCTGCAATAATAAGTTAAATCAAATTGTACAGAGATAATTCTACATCAACTTGAAATCAGGAGGCACTGGGGAATAAAATATCGAAGGCTTTTTGTTGGAGATTTTTCTTTATGTCACGCTGACTTGCGTATGGTGTCATTGCTTGAAGGCTGGCTCATCCGTCTCCTGTGCCATAATGGTGTGAAAGACACTCCAGTCTTCTGTCTAAAAGCCTCATTATGAAAGAGTATACATAAAGCATGTTGCACATTTCCTCTCATGTAACACACTGCAGGCTCAATTTCCTCTTGGAGTCATACTAATCCTGAGCAGATCATCCTCGTGTTGTTGAGAGATGATAGGAAACGGGCACAGACTGGTGTACTTCTCCTTTCCCCTGTGACTAATGTCTTAAGCTGTGGGTTGCCCTGCAACTTGAAACTGGAGAGAGATCGGAAAAAAAGATTCAGATGATTTGTAGTGTCCCTGCAGCAATAGAGCACCCAGGTATCCATTTCTCCCACCAACCAATCTGTAGAATCTGAATCCTGAGGCAGAGCTTAACTGTAAGAGAGATTAGAATAATTCAATATCCACCCTGCTGTGGTGTCCTCAAGTAAAAGGCCCTGAACCTCCCAGAGCTGGTACCCCTCTTCTAAAGATGAGCCTCTGCGCAAAAATAGAATACATTATCGCAAAGTGAACTATTACCCAAAGAACTGATATTTTTGGGCATTGTTTTCTCACACAATGTACCTGACACAATTACAGTGTGCGGGAGTTTCTTTCAGATAATAACATGAGAATATTATGAGAATAATAATAAACAGTTGACATTTCCCCTCCAGCTAGAGACAAACTGCTGTGCTCTGAAAATAAAGTCTTCATGCTGCCTCAAGCTTAGCAGGAGATTATCTTAGCAGAGCCCCTTGGTTGTGGAAGCTTCCGTAATTACCTACTAAAAAATAAAATAAAAGTAAGAGAGAAAGAAATGACACAACAATACACTGTTCTATATTTGGAGCAACCTTTTTTGGAGAGTTGACATTATTAAAGTAAAAGGTGTGAAATAGATTAGTCTCTGCATGCAAGGTTATCATGCAGACCTCCATCCTGTCCTCAGGGAAATCAATAACCCCCTTTCCCTGCTTACAAACTCTTCATTTGACTCAGACTTGGTTGCATTTCAATGCTCTTTGTTATTCACTGGTTCATAAGCCAAACAAGATGGCCGTCCCTGGGGAGGTCCCCAGATGGATCACAGTAGTGCATTCAAAATGTACTGTAAGCAGACTGTTCACCGTATTAGTCCTGCATGTCCATCCAGTCACCACAGAAGAGAAGGGGCACTGACGATAATTGACGAAAAAGTGTCTTTTTTATATTGCAGTGCATTGCATTTTCTCTTTTTATATTTTAAAACATACAACACCTGAACAAACCCCGGACATGAAACGTCATTGATGTAGACTAGTCCAAAGGTAACAAAACCTTCTGGTCCGGGAACCAACAAAAACCTAACAAAAATGTAAAAAAGTTGCCAACATTTTAAACTGTCCTGGGAAATGCACAAAAACAAAAAAGTGGTGTGTTAATAATAATGTAATTTCACACTCTTAATGATTCCTGATGGGGAAATTACAATTTCCACACTACACAGAGGCCTGAAATACACACACATGCTCAGGTCCTTGACATGCACAAATGGAGAGATGTCAGAGTGAGTGGGCTGCAACTGCTGAGCAGGCGCTCTGAGCTGCTGAGGAGGGATAGGTTCGGTTCCTTGGCAGTCCCCGGGAGATGAACTGATGAATCCCTTGAGGTACCAGTCTACACTCCATACTCTGGTCCAAATGGGGACTTGAACCAGCAACCCTCCTGATACCAACCCAACTCTCCCGGACTGAGATACCCCCTTAGTTAGACAAGAAAACCGATACTGGTCTTGTTTAGAATAATTTCATCTGCATTTGTGAGCAGACAACCTCTCTGGTTCTGCAGTATAGATGTTATTGTCACACACACGCAGCAGCACGTGAATTCACAGAATCTGTTTACACTTTCTTCCGTTTTCACTCTTGGGAGGCTCTTTGATGTGATGTAATATATTAAGGCGGTGGGGGATAAACAACAAATTGAACACAACACTGGCTGATATTTTTGATGTACTGTATTCCACCAATCATTTTTGTCCTTATTCTAAATCCTAATCCCACAGAAATTGTGTCGGGATTATACACAAAAGGCGCATTTTGGACAAGGATTTGCATGGATGGATTAGTAAAGCCTTGTAATGGAGGCTGGTGCTTGTAGAGAAACCTCCATCCTCTTGTTGTTGCGCGTTCAAATGATGCAGCCCTCCAATTCATGTTAACACACATTACTCATCTCCCACCCTGGGAGCCCAGATAATTTGTCATTGCTATTAAAGTTTGTATATATCAGCAAGAAACAGATGTCGGAAACCTTCTGCTTTACAAGGACAGTTTCACATGTCATCAAGCCACTCAAAACAGCAGACACCCAGTGCTGTGTGTTCATTTGCTGTTAAGGGCTTTAAGACAGTGATACAGAGGATTGGGACTGCTTTGAAGCCCTGAGGATGATGTTGCCTTTCACTCTCACCCAGCCCACATTTTCCCTTGAACAAACTGGTGCTCAGCAAACAGAAAATGGCAAAAAAAAAAAAAAAAAAAGTTAAGTCCTTCACAGCGTATTCATTCAGGCTCTACAAGACACCGCCTCACTCTTCAATTGCACTCTTTGTACAAAAACAAGCCAATCAAAGTCCTCTGGCAGTCATGTATTATGTATTTACAGACACATTTGCTTATCTAATAGGAGCCATATCGCGTCTCAGATTTAGACAGCTTAGCGAATGCCCTAAGGCCCTCCCGCTGCTTCCTAATCCTCAGATCTGGGGGATGTAATATCTCTCCTGGGAGTGACTAAAACCACCTAAAAGGACTCAAGTTTGCCTCATTCTCTTTTCTCTCAATCTTGTGTACAAAACAGAGAACATTTATGTGCTGGAATAATGTGTGTCAACCTTGGCACAGTCACAGCAGAAGATGGGTGCTCGGTCCTTGCCTGTAGACAATATTTTGTGTAATCACTTATCCGGCAAACAGACAGGCCACCACATTCAGATGGTATCCTTTTTCACGGCAGGTACAAATTATTACACTTTTGTAATTGTAGGTGTCTTGTTGCAGATGTCTGTAAATCACAAGTTCTTTGCCACAGGTAACCCAAAGTGTAGTCTTGCATTGCCAGACCTGTGCTGTGTAGTGAGGTCAGGCTACTGCACATATGTACAGTACATTCCGGGATAGGAGGGAAAAAAAACTCTGGGTTGTTTGCATTCCTTTAAACTGTCACAATATTCTTGCTCCGTTCTGCATAAAGTGATGCTGACTTGTTTTGGTGGAACATTTACACCAAAACAGCACACAATATTAAAAGAAGTAAGTAGTAACAGCAAAGTGAGCTACTTAGCTGCATACATGGTTAAATGTAATTCGCTCTCACCATTGTCTTGCCCTGTGTACTTTGTCAACAGCAATCCCACCAATCAGTCAATAGAAATCCATGGATGGTTATCTTCAAATCAGCATGTGTTTGGGTGTAGATGGTGGTGGTCAAATTGCCAATCAGCAATATATTTTCACATTTGCTTCTTGCTCCCCAGAGTTTCTAACATTCATTGGACATAAGAGATGTATTCTCGTGGCGCATCATGTGCATGAAACTGACATAGTGAGATGGACCTCTTCTACTCAATGACCCGCAGCAGGAAAAAAATGGCAATGTGCTTCGGTGGCAAATAATCTACCCTCAGGACATGTACAGAGAGGTCTGAGCTGGTGGCCCTAACAGCTTTGTCATTGTAATAAGAATGGCTGTCAGTTAAAACAACCAATTTTAACAGCGTCAATTTTTATTGTGAGATTAACGTTCTTTTTGGCCTAGCAAACGGAGTTTATTCACATGCTGTTGCAACAACTAGTAACGTTAGAAAAACTACAACACCACACCGGATCTAGCTAGACCGGAACCAAAACAAAAGGCACGCACTTGTTTGGGCTTGCGAGCCAGCCAAGGAGTAGTAACATAGCTGCAAATTAGTCGCTTTTCAGCGAAAATCTCCATTTTGAATAGGAAAAAGTCATCCATGTGAATCATGTGGATCCGTTTTTTAGTTGTTATTTGGGGAACCGATGCCTTAACAACTGTTATCTACCGGACAAAATGGCAACGCGGATTTTAGTGACTTCTTTAGGTGTCACTTAAATGCCTTCTCTTCTCTCTGATGCTCCGAAAACGGACTTTAAAGGGAACTGAGACATCCCTGCACAGGACGCTAGTCAACACTATACTTAGCAGCAGGTAACGTTGGCCTACTGTTAGCTAGCAGCTGGAAGAAACCAGGTTAAAATGCAGCTGACAGCTAAACGGTGTCAAGTCTGACTGTATTTCACTGGAGAGGATTCTAACAACAGTCTGTAGCTGCTGTTGTCTCAAAAACTCAGACTCAACCTTGCCTAGCCTGCCTCCTGGGGCATTCATTTTTATTGTAAAATACCCTTTTCCCATCCAGTGGTCATTTTTTTGACATTTTGTGCTCCTTTTTTATCATCAACTTTTTATTGTTGACCTTGTTTGTCTTTTTATTTGTATTGGGGCAAAAAGAAATCAAGGGACATTTAGAATAGATTGCGAGTTAACTATTACAATAATGCGATTAATCGCAATTAAATATTTTAATCGTCAGCACTAGTAATAAGGCAATATGTTCCTCTGTATGTGTGTGTGTGTGTGTGTTTCTGTATGTGTCCGGGTGTCATACTTGTGTGTTTTTAAAACGGGCATCGCTTTATATAAGTAATAATATTGACTTTAATTGATGTGTATTTATGTGTTGAAGTCCCCGCTGCAAGTCCCAGAGCTGGAAATCAGTGCCAGGACAGAGATGCAAATCAGTGAAGCAGTAGGTGGAGAGTGGCATTCATCAATGTTTGATGGGCTTCTTTCTTTCTTAGCAGCAGTCAAGAGGACTCACAACAGCACGAAGAGATGAGCCAGAGGCAAGCACACACAGCCAAACCGCAGGCAGCTCAGAGGGTCATTATTATGTCACATTTTGTCTAGATCAATATTTCATATGTAAACTTTTTATTTAAAAAAAGACCTTGAAAGAATAACTCATTCCATTTTCATCAACTTCCTTGTCTCCATGGAAGCTCGTCTGTCCCTTTATGAGTGAAAGCCCTTTCTTCACTGTCTGTCATTCAATTAGATACAATGGGGTAAAATGTGCCTGCTTGTGGTGCGCCGGATTATTTTTAATACATCAGATTCCACCCTCTGCCCCTTAGAGAGCGACATCACACACAATACTTCCTGACATTTTGACACTTGTTGCTAAAAAGACGTGTCGCCTTTGGAGCAGCTTTAGGTTCAGTAATCCAACTGTTAAGTTTCTGATTTATTGGTATAAAAAAAAATAAGATGAAATACTAAGCTCGTTTAGATGTAGAACTTCAGGCAGATGCACACAGCAGCCAAGTCAGTCTGCTTATTATCAAGACAACGCCTTAGACACTGTTTATGGCTTTTTAAACTGAATAATGCCTTGTGGCAATATATGTGTGATGCATAATCACATATACAAGGGGACTTCATATGTAAGTAGGAGTTTGGGGATCAAAAATTAAGGTTTCTGAAGCCTTATTATGTTATGCATCCAGATTATGTTTACATCTAGTTTAGAGGGACAGCTGTTCACATCTGGCATCAGAAAACGCTTCATGTCATACGTACAGTTTTAGGAAAAAAGGATTTGTGATGTCACATGCAACTTTCTGAACAGATGTTTTGAAGTCTGGAGTTGACTTGCTTGCTGTCATCTTGGCAGTTAAAAATTCAAATTTGGAAATGGAGACAAGCAAGCAAGCAAGCAAGCAAGCAACAAGCACCAGTTGAGAGTGATAGCCTGAGACACCTGTCAGTTGTAGCAGAAGCACCTCAACGCATACCTCTCAATATGCTCTTTTTGAAACAATTGTCAACAAAGTTAAAATTTAAATTAGCTATCAGGAGCCCAAATCTTTTAAATCCACATGTTCATGTTTTTTTATCAGGGTAATATCAGTTTTTGTAAATGTTTTGCATATTCACTTGAGATTGGCTCGCCCACACATTTTAGAACAAAGATGGAACAGGTCGCCGGCTGAGAGTGAGACAGAATGTACCTTTACATGCCTATCGAACAATTTGGCAGTGATAAATTATTTGAGCTCCAGATCCAAAAAGAAAAGACTTAAAGAAAGAATGAAAGAATGAAAGAAACTGGCAGACAGTGAGACAGATACTTGGATTGTTTTAGTGGGACTATTTCAACCTGACGTTTTAAAGAAAACCAAGAGAACAAGCATTACAATGATGACCTGATTGCCAAAATACTACAGCATTATATACATGAAATGCACCACATGGAGACTGCTGAGAGTACATTCATCCCTTTCTGGCTGCCTTCCATGCAGTTAATAGCTATTTAGCAGAAATTAGAATGGCCCTCGTTAGCTAATGAGCTGTCACACACAACTCTACTGCTGATTCAGCACAGATGTCCGGCCAAAGCCAAGCTTAAGTACAGTACACAACACAAATATGTGCATGAAATCAAAATTAAGTTCCAGTACTGAAATATTACGGCGCTAATGCAATTGAATGGCATTGTCTGCCTTCGCCACCGAAAAACGGAAACGTTGTTTTGCTTATCTAATAACAATCACCTCTCAAGTGCATGACCTTTACTAAGACCAGGGATCAATACTGCTTGCCATGATGCTACAAACAAACCACTGGTTACTTTACCTTAGCGTAGCTTTCACTCATTTAAAAAAGGTCAACAGACTCTGTTATACTGATGGGGCGAGAACCCTGCCCTTTCGTTTTTGGATTGATCTGAAGGTTGCTGCAAAAAAGAACTGCACTCACTCCTGCCATCCATCTTTTCTATGCATCATTTTGTATGTATACCCATGTGTGTGCATGTGTGTGTGTGCATGTGTGTGTGTGTGTGTGTGTGTGTGTGTATGTGTGTGTGTGTGTGTGTGTGTGTGTGTGTGGGGATGAGAGCGTTTGTACAAGCGTATGTGTGCTCAAGCTTTTGGTACAGTTCATGTATTGTAACACTCTTCAAAGAGACGGGTCAAAACAGTGTTTTATCATCAAGCAGGTTCGGCTCCCCTTGAAGGTCTAACAAATGTTTCTTCCAGCAAGGGCCCTCTTTTTCGGTTTGTGTGCAAAACATTACAGAGGCAGTTGTTGTGGGGGGGGGGGGGGGGGGGGGGGGGGGGGGGGGGGGGGGAAGTGGCAACAGCGGCGCCCATTGAAGTTTGAGAAGAATAAAGGCTGAGGATTAGGGTGTTCAAACATTGCTGTCCTGTGCAAGCCTTGATATGACTGCACCTGGGAACAGGCTGCTGTGTGCAGTGGTAGTTTCCCAGAGTCCAAGAGCAAAACTGTCAGTACAAACAAAACAGCCTCAAACGAGTCAGAGAAATGAGCACAAGTGCTGAAATTATATAGTTGTGGACAAGTGTGTAAAGACGACACTCCTCTATGCTTATGTATCAATCATGAGATCGATGCAATATTTCTTGCTCCTTGCTCCTACTTTACCAGTAGTCTCTTCCAGCAATAGATGGCGAGAACAGAAGAAGAAATGTCAGAGTGTAATGTGAAGATGAGTGGCTCAATTTTTTAAGAGATGCAAAGTGATGGTCAAACAAAGATTGCACTTTCTGTTCAACAAAGGTTTGAAAACGTTAGTTACTGGGAGACAGCCAACGGGTCCGCTCTGTATATATGCAGTAAATGCGGACATAGTTGAGGCCCGAGCTGGACGCTAGGGCGGGAAAGAAAATCTTCACGACTGCGCATGCGCGAAGGGATAAACCCAATAGCGTGGCCCTTAGAGGGCGAAGCCTATACGAAATAGAACAAACTTTATTGCCATTCCTTTAACTTTTTTCCATGAACCGAGAGCACCATCTAGTGAGCTCAGAAATTAAAGACAGTGGTTTGTGAAGCTTCATTTGACCATCACTAGAGCAACGCTAGCTAGCAACACTAGCAACCGAGAGGCAAGTGTTCTTTAAATAAACTCCTGGTGTACTTACAAACTTTCCAATGCCTCGTTTTATGAGTTCTTAGCCTATGTGTACTACTGTTGAAGTTTGTTACCATTCCGGGCATTATTAGTGGGGTAATTTACGCGATACACTTTTGGTTTCTTAAGCGCCTGCACTGAGCCATTCAGCTAATAGCGCTAATTTGTCCAATGTTTGACCAAGGGAAAAAAGATTCTGGGGGGAGTGGTTGGCTCATGGGCATGGTGCAAAGAACCCTAGGGTGAAAGTAATTGCCCAAGATTAATGTGATTGGTTTAAAGAAATGCCAATTAACCAGAGCATGTTTTTCTCCCATCCCGGAATGCTGTGTGGACTAGCCAGACCCTCCTGCACTGCGCTGCGGAGGATGGTCTGGCAATGCGAGACTAACTGTAATGTAATTACTGAATTAAAATGTGTAATCCCTCAAACAAAAAAAGTAATCACATTACTTTAACACGTTCCCAAGTAATGTGTCACTGCCCAACCATGGAATTGATGCATTGATCAACTGAGGAGGTAAGTCAGGTACATTAGAGCAGAGATCTTCAAGACGGGGTCCGGGGCCCTTAGGGGTCCTCAGAATTTTAATTATTGTTTCTTCCAACAATCAAATTAAGTCTAAAACTCATGTTAACATGAATCCAACATATTTTAGCAAATATAAATCGGCCAATTTGTGAATTGGACGATTTAATTTATTTTAGGCTTAGTGGCCTAGATGTAAGGTAGTCACTAAGGTAGCCATCCACAAATACAGTTAAGCTCAAGGATGTTAACATTAAAACATGGTGTATGAATATGTATGAATATGTCAAAAAATATCATGTCAGTAGCTTACCTTCATGTTTTAATCAGAATCATCAGAATCCGAATCTTTTACTGATCCCCCAGGGAAATTATTTCTTTGCAGTTGCAGTCACATTCTAGGAGAAATAGGAGTATACAGTAAATAAGTACCACAATAAGACATACATAAAAATGTTAAGGAATTACAGACATAAATACAATTGTTAAGTAGAAGTGAGATTAGGTTACAAGTCAGCTTAGGTTAAAAAGATTCATCAGTGGGTTGTTCAAATTATATTGTAGTGCAGTGTACAGTACAAATAAAAATAGCAGCAGTGAATACAAATAAGTAACTGTTTTGTTTTGCAGGAATTATTGTACATAGTTGTCCAAGAATATTGAGATGTGCAAGATATGTAAAGGCTTTAGGCCACCCTACACGTTATTGTAGACCCAGTATATTATGCAACTCAATATTATATCATATTAATACATAATAACAGTTGGTGGTCCTTTTGCAGCTAAGGGGTCCTTGGCCTCAAAACTGTTGAAGACCCCTGCATGAGAGTTTAAAGGCCAATAGTGTGATCTAACGAACTGCATCACAGCCTGCATCCCATCCAGAGGAGAATTTAGCAGACTGGCTAATATCTCATTTTTAATTTAAAAAGCCTTGCATCACGTTGTATATCATTACACAGAGTACTCACTTTCTATCCAGCTGTGCTCTTTAATGAGAATGTTGTAATATGGAATAAATCATGGAGCAAAAGGAGAGAAGTAAAACGTACATACACTCAAATCACTTTTGCTAATTTTGTCCCGTTATCCATTCTTCTGCAGTATAATGGTGACAGGTCATGTAAAAGAAAAAAATGCACTTTTTATAGTAATTACACTTTATATTAATTCCTCCTCTTGTCACTCCGCAATATTAAGTTAGATTACCATAAAACATCTGTACTTAAGTTTCTTTAATATCAAGTTTCGCAGCTTTAGTATATTACTTTTACAAATGCAGCACAGTCTCAGTGGTTTTGGTGTGTAAAACAAAAACTGGTGTGAAAAAGGTCCCTGTTAAAACTTTGGGAATTTAAAACTATCATTAAAATCAAATCAGATCAGCAGTTGTGGAGCTACATTATTGAAATGTTGCCCTCTGTGAAAGCAAAATTGAATATTTTAACAAGGAATTAGAAATACATATACTATGATCAGGGAGAATATCAACTGAGAGGGAAAGTCATAAGATGACATAATTACAATTGACAGACTGCTGTGAATAATCTCCAAGAAAGCTTTTATCTACTTTTTTTAAGCAGCATGTTTCAGGTGAATAAATACGAGGGGGGAAATGGGACTATTTTTGTACTCCATATACCAGGTACCATGCTCAAGTGATAAAAAGTATAGGCATTTTTCACCTAAAAGAGCTCCCTTATAGAGCAGTCTTTGGAGATTTCATGATTTATGTTCTTGCATAAACAAATAAAACACATACATGATTCTATGATTCGCTAACATTTATACTCAAACACACAAGCTGAACAGAACAGACTGAGTGTTCTTGTGAGAGTTGAAAAGCATGCATGTTTAGTCTTGGAGCATAATTGATGAAGTGTTGTTGTACTTGTGGATCAAACAGTTTGATACGGTGCTGGTACAGTCGACTCCCTGTAGAAAAACGCCGCTTCGTATTTCTGTCGATGCAATTTATTTCCTCCCATTCTTGCTGGCTGGAACTAACAAGGGGAAATATTCCCTCACTTGTCTCATTTTGCTGGTAATGCCCCCTGCTCTTCACCGACAGGAAAATGCCAATAGGAGAATATTGAACCAGATAACAGACTATGACAGTGTTGCTTTAGGGAGGTGTCAGTGGCATTACACAGGATTGCTCTTGGAAGTGGCAAATCCAATCAGGCTGTGACTCTCCGTGTAGCTAAAGGCCTACAGACTCCAGAACGATTCATTTGAATTCTTTGATCAGAATTAGATAGATCTCCAAACTCCTCTGGGATTGAAAACAAACTGAAGAGATCCGGACCTTAAGTAGTGAGACAAGAAGTCATCTTTGTACTGGGATAATGGGGTGCAAATTAGATTGGATTCAACTGTATTGACATTGCAAAAGTAGGGACAACCAGTACAACGAAATGCAGTTTTTACATCTAACAAGTAGTGTAATCATTAAAGTGCCTTTCCTTTACAGCAGTGCTTAAAAAAGACATAAAACACAGAATGCAGTATGATCACGTTAGTCCATTGTTGAATTATTAAAGTGCATTAGCAAATAAAGTGCCTGGAGTTCTGAGAAATCAGAAAGTCCATATTCCATATAATAGTGGAGACAGAATGCAGTATGACCACATTTAGTGCATTGTTGAGGTGTGTTAGTAAAGTGCATAGTAATCAAAGGTAGTCAGACTGTCCACAGTCAGTTTGCAAAAGGAGAGGCAGCACTACATTTCTGCGTTATGAAAGTGTCAGAGTTAACAAATGGCTTTTATTTCATCCACAAGATCGTTAGTACACAATATGGTAATGTCCCTGTGCTCAGCCTAAAATAATGATATTCTTACAATAATGTGTGCAGCATGTGAATCTGCATCTGTTTGTGAGAAGCATGCAAATCGTCAGCATAGCAGTTAAACTATTAATGAAGAATATTATGGCTATTTTATCAAAGACAGTAAAGAAATCATGAAAATTGCAGTGCCCTTGTAAAGTTGGTGAAACTGAAGTGAATATTTAATTCTTTCATTTCATCACAGCCTGACAATATATTACAAACTGGGTGCCAGTGACTGAAAAGCCTTTGGACTGATACTGGAGATTTTAAAAATACATTAGATATAGAACGGAAATATTTCATAGAACCGCAGGGGTGACCCGAGATGATATTATCAGCATCATTCTTTTTCACCCTGAAATTGCCCTTGGCTAGTGACACATGCAGTCCAATCTTCAACCTTTTAAAATTTCTGGCATGTTTATGCCCATAGTCTTTTTTCATTGTGTGAATGGCCGGGGCACAGACATCAAAGCATGTCATTAAAGTATCATGAACACATGACCAGGGTTTGGGGGTTCATGGTAATACACACAACTCATTGCATATATATATATATATATATATATATATATATATATATATATATATATATATATATATATTATGCATTATGCTTGGCCATCTGGTCTTGTTCCTCTATTTAGGTTCCTTTTCTAAAAATAACACCTTTAAATGCTAGGGATAGTGTGCTTTAGAGAAAATTGAAATGGCCTCTTAATGAAAAATGTATTTAATGAAATAAGAAGCAGAGAGAGGTCTGGTAAGCTCACTTCTCTTCATTCCACACACCAAGACTTTATATCTGCAGAGCTCCATCTGGAGCTTCAAAAGGCCTTCATGCCAATTTCTTTTTCTCTTAAATAATGCAGAAGTACTCCCTAAGACCTGTTTAGAGACTTTGGTGTGTAAAATCGGTGGAAATCAAGATTTCCATCCTGGTTGACTTGGTAACACCCCACGGTTGATGGTGATAACAGCAAGGGGGGTTTAATACCATAGCAAACATGAATGAATTCATTGCTTGATTAAATTCAATAGTCAGACAATAATTGACCTTTTCCATCATGATACAAAATAAAGAAAATAACCATGTCTTGTTTTTGTAGATGCATTTCAACCGTCAAATACATTTAATGCATTATAGTACATTACAGTGTTTCCAGTGATTGCTTCACAATACAAGCCACCCCTGGTTTCACCAGTCGTACACTTTTAATTTGAACTAGCAGCAGTAGGAATTGTTTGGTTTGCATAAGCAATAGACTGCATTATAGAAAGACAGAGAACAGTATGAATTACATTGATGAATGATGAATCTACAAAAAGTAACTCTGGATTTCATGCATGCACAGTTTCCTATATGTGAATCCCTATTTGAGTCGAAAGGTAATTAGAATCCAGCACTGGAATGGCGTACTCCGCCACTAGAGTATGTAGAGAGGTAATTGCAGAATGTAAATACAATGAATGGCTGTTACTTAGAACAATGCAGACTACAATAGTACCAAAAGAGTGGTGTGATTTACTAAAGATCTTTAGGATTATAACTTATACAACACATTTTTGAGGCAACCTCCCCATTAAACGTATCACAGAAACCCCTGGGAAAGCATTCCTTTATTAGTATTTATGTGCAACAAATGTGAAAATGTCCAGAACACATATTTCTATTGGGTTCTATCTATTTATCTGTCAGCCGGCCCTTATTATGTGAAATAATGGTAACCTATAAAGGAGAGGGTGTCTGCTGTTCCATCAGTAATATGCTGCAGTTGCCCACTGGTCACTAAGCGAGTAAAAATGCTAAATTGTGATGTGCTTCACGTCAGCAACATGCTTTTTACACAAAAGGTTCATCTGTAAAACCGGATTTCCTTGTCAAGGTTGATTGAGATTACATCAGCTAAATGGTGTCTGAGCTTTATCTACCGAGTGAACAAAATCTTAACAATTAGGGTCTCCAATTCAACCATAGCAACGATAAGAATCTGAAATTACAACCTTCTATTTCCACTGGGACAAGACAAATTGGTGCAGTTTGCCTGAAGTGGGGAATCGCAACAATGTAATTATATTGTCACCAACAACTTATATATTTCATGTGTATTGACCGCATACTGTGAACTAAAGGTAC
>NC_048408.1:9777245-9780370 GCF_013103735.1 Etheostoma cragini
CCCCCCCCCCCCGACCCCAACTCATTTATTCTTAACATGGTGCTGCCGCCATAAATCTTGGCTTTTATTTTCTATTGATCATTAAAGTAAGTAGCGTGTTGGTGCTGGGACCATTCTAACAGTGGTAGGAGACAAACACATTGAATTGATTCTGTGAATTAGATTTAGACATTTATCTTTTGCGGCCAGAGTGCAGCATCTGCAGTTTTCAATGTCTTCATATGTTGTCACTTTTATCAGCAATGGTGGTCCAAAACTGCCGAACTTATCTTTCAAGACTAATAATAATACTTATCTGGAGAAAACATCTTTTTATTTGTCTGCCATTTGGTTTGGTTGCTCAGATAGGATAGAGTCAGTTTATCAGAGCTTGTTTGTTGAAAACAGCAGTCTGCTACTGCTGGAAATTGGTAAGATGAGAACAATGAGCTTGAAGAGGCCAAAAAGCACCATAAAAATGCCCAGCTAATATTTATTTGTAGTATTTATCCCCTTTCATACAACACGGTCATTCGGTTCAATGTTGATTTAAAATATATTGATTCATTGAGCTTTAAATTATGAGCAAATAAAAAGAGAACATGTAATTTGTTCATGCGAGGTCCCTGGTGGCAATTGCACTCTACTCTATGTAAACAGCCTCTCTGTTTGCTAATGCTTCCACAGCCATGTGTAATGACAAAAGATATGTTGAAATGGCCCCCTTTTTCCTGTCGTTGCATTTAGTTCATTAAGCTTTCACTACAGCTAAATGGAAATGCCTTTCAGTGGAGGCAGCAGACCACCCAATCTGGCCCCTGGTGAATTTATGACAGCTTCCTCCTCCTCTAAACTTCTGAGCAGTTGTACCCTGAGGTGACAAGCCCTTCACCATTATTTACCCTCATGCCACCACCAGCGGAATCAGCAACTGGCTCAAAGGTCAGCAGGCCATGTCTGTCTGCGCCTCAGCCACCAGACGCTCGCTCTTTTCTCAGCCCGCCTGAGCCTCACCGACACTCCGGGGAAATCTGATACCCCCACAGCTGCAGCTACCAGAATCAACAAGTACAGATTCTGTGCTGTCCCACGGCACATTCATGGCAATGACAAATAGACCTTATAAATTAACAATTTTAATGTGATCTCTGCTCTCTGGATCCCTTGATCAGCTGCTTTAATCTACCCTATGGAGAATACAGTGACATCAACTTGGCTTGTTAGTTAACATCAACAAATGGTCCATTAGCAAACATACTCATAGTATATGGCATTTATCTAGAAAAGCACTGCTTGTACAACAGTGTACTGTATTAGAAATGCCAGTTTGTTGTATCAGACTTCTGCTACTACTACTTTGTTTATAATAGAATATTATAGAATAGTACATTTTTTGATATACTGTACGTTATAGTATACCTTTAGTGTTTGAATAATATATATATTTTTTTTAATTTTTGCTTTATAATTTATTTGTTTGCTAAGCCCCTCCCCAGAACAGCAATTGTCCAATCATACCCTAGCAACCGGCATGACAGGCCTATCAAGCTATGGATTTATTCACATGTGCATTGACTTGTGAAAGAAAGATAAAGAGTTTAGAGGGTGGTGTTATCTTCTTAGTCTTTCCAAAACCAAAAACACTTGAGCAAAAATAAGGAATAGATCTTTCTCACAATACGTTCAATGCCAAGAGTTACTATGTGGCCTATGTTATTAAAAAAAAAAATCCCCATTCAGGACTGATACATATACATTATGTTTCCTGGTCTTAGTCATACAAGAACAATGGGTAAATGTTGTACCTACATTTCCATTTTCTCCTTGCTACATGGACCGTGAACTGGTGAAGATGCTGATTCATGCCTGGGACAGTCTGCTGTAGCCACAGAGTCCACACTGAAGATTTTATTACTGGGTTCTTTAAAACGTAAGTTAGTTAGTTGGAGACAGCGTTTTCTACCATCTGACTGAGTTACAATAAGTAGCTAGCTAGCTAATTAAATCAGCTGACAGCAGGTGAAATGAGAGCACTGCTTTTGTCTACCTATGTAGACCCATTGTCAGAACAACTACTAACAATGTTGGGTGGTGAATCTAACTCTGTTATCGTTAATAGAATAAAAAGCTTCACAGATATAACACCAGTTTGAGGAAAATGGGGATTAGTGAAGGGTCAAGTATGTGATCTGTAGAAAAATATACTTTTAAAGTGCTCTAAAGCCTGATGAAATTGGAGTCTATGCGTCATTTTAAGACAAAGTGTTTCACTTCACAAACAGGTTTCCTTTCTGATAACCATGTATTGAGGAAAGTTTGAAGCGCAAAATCTCAAAAATCCAGCATCATTCATCTTTTAGTTTTATTGTGCCAGAGTCAGAAAATATCTCAGTAATGCATCTCTGTGGTTTGAGGTTTTAATTTTATCTTCCTTGGTTATGGAAATGAGAACTCATAGTGAAATTGGGTTTGAAAGATGAAGGGATAGTGGGATGGTGATTGTAGATGACTCCTCAAACAGACAGATAGATGAACTGAAGATATTGTTTCGCGTCTCACAAAATATGTAAAACCATACAGATTTTGTTTGTATAGTGTTTTCAAAAGCAAAGCTGACCACATTCAAAAACATTAAAAGATGTGAGTTAAGATCAGAGAGTCAAAATGTCACATTTTCCCATAGACAAGGTTATTTGCTTCCTACATAAGGTTACAGTTTGAGCACATCCATCATCTACACGCCTGGAGGGAGTGTGAAACCGTACGACAGCTGTTCAGTGTGTTCATGTAATGACTGTACTTGTATGTTTATGTCTTTGTGTGTGTGGACCAGTCACAGGCGGAGCAGGGATATTACACACATGCTGGAAGCTATACGAGAGAAAATGAAGTATTGGCCTTAGCTAACTCCCACATAAAAACTGTATTACACTATGGTATAGTAAGGGTAGTGATGTTACACCCCATTGCACTTGATTACTGCTTTAACAGTGCTGCTCATGGCTGCCTACATAATCACTGTAATCTTGTACAGTGTATCCTATAGTTGTACTATCATCAACACAGGCATTCTTACTAATCGTCTGCTTCGAGACTTGACTTTGCTTTGGGACATTATTTTGGATGGATGGGATGGGGGGGGGGGG
>NC_048408.1:9780380-9814422 GCF_013103735.1 Etheostoma cragini
TGCAGACACAGACAACTACCCGTGATGCTTAATGCCAGAACTAGACAGGACACCAGGATACCAGTACTGCAGAGTAAAAGTTTGGAGTGGTGTTTGGAGAGAAATACTGATTCCAAATCTGCTGTCAGAATTACTTTTCACTGTCTGACTAATGGATGTGTTGAGAATGTGTAGTCACACCCAACATCCAGCTTTTCATTGTTTATAATTTTTGGGGAAATTAATACTTGAACCATTGTTGCCATGAACACAGACCCAAAGTAGCCAACACCACATACCTCTGCCAAGGTTGCACTATCCTCTGAATTCATTGTTGTGATATAATATAAAATAAAAAACAGCATCTGGTTCGAATCACAAAACATAGCTCTAGATATTCATAAGATACTTCCAAAAAGACGTTGTAGTCAGAAGTAAAGGCAACAACTTACAACTTCTTTACATGTACCCTCTCAGCCCCAAGCGTATCGGTTGCTACTGAAGACATACAACTTTAAAAACAATTTAGGAATATGATGTTTGACTGTTAAAAAAAGGCTCTGTAATTATCTTAAACAGCTGGGAACTTTATATAGCAAATGCTACTCAAACAGCATGTTTGTTGGGGTCTATTTTCAGCTGTGGATGGATGCCAACCGGTAATTATTTAGGGCATCATGATGTTGTGTATGACATTGAGTCTAAATCAAACCACAGTACCTATTTTCATTGTGATTTGGGAACATATCACCTAGTCCATGCTGTGGTCCATTCAGTTTTTTTATTAAGTTTTTGTGGAGGTCAATGGCACAGAAGGATAAGTTGCTATTAAGCAACTATATCAAGCTTTGGCTACATTAGATTATTTTTTGTTGACTCTGCAATGTCTTGGATTGGAATTTGTTGCCAATAAGAAAAATGCAAAATATTACAGCATTGTCCTTCAACCTCCAAGACTTTAATATAAATATAAGGAGATGATTATTGGCATTAAAAGCTTGAGATACTGGATTTGCAGTACCAGTATATTAGAAGGATTCTTTTTTATTTAATCGTTTCTTGTACAGAGTTGCTGTACTTCAATTCAAAAAGAGGTACAGACATTATATAAACACAAATTATTTTTAGTGCTTCCAACAGCAAAGTACACAAGAAATAAGTATTAAAAAGCTGTATATGTTCCAATATTAAATATGCAGTGAATCCCGGTGCTAGTTGAGCCATAAAGATCATAGAGTCACAGCAAGGCTCAACATCAAAGGGCAGTCCTAGCATGTAGGCTGGCGTTGACAGTTTGGAGATACACAAGTGCATCTTGATGTCTGATTCAATCCCAGAACTGGCCAGCTGCCTTGGAACATCCACAGTGATAAGTTGTTGTTATTAGTAAAATGACACATTATATATTTTTAGCTGAAAATCCTGAAAATAAATTAGGTAAGAGTTAATATTGCCGTGAAATCCAATAAGCAGTTTGTTTAAACAGCTACTTTTGCCAGCAATTCTCAAAACTATGCAATTTCCTTTTGTTAAGCGGCCAATTAGAATGAGATTTATCTGTTGTCTCAAACACACAAACACACACACACATACACTTGGCCAACCCATGCACGCTTGCATGCACTTGTACACACACAATGCAAGGACGCACGCGCACACACACACACACACACATACACACACACACACACACACACACACAAACACTCACACACACAAAATAAAATAAATTATTAAATGTAGGGCACTAAAATGTATTTTTTAGCTGTTTACCTTCAATGTATGGTCTCATAACACATGCATTGCACACACACAGGATAAGCCGTGGCAGTGGCAGATAGCAGCTGGCAGGGCTTGTCGGCGTGTGTGTGATGCAGCAAAAGAGTGTGAAAAAAATTCAGAGGGCATTACTGGTGACCTCTCTGTATCTGTATCTGCACCATTGAACACACCGCATCCATTGCGCTAGTTAGTGTGAAGCTTAAGACAAAAACACACATTGCATTGACTCCAAAGCACTGCATTAACCCATTCTGGTAATATTTGCATGAACTGTCAGTTTTTGGAATAGCTTCCAGAAACACTGGTAATTGCAAAACATTTGCTTGCATGGGTATCAACCACAGACATTGCACCTCTTAATATTGTACTGAAATGAGCCTGCATACCTTTTCAAAAATAATGAGATCTGAGAAATTCGTGTGGCCGTCTTCTTAGAGCAGAAAATCCTTCTCACATTTATGTGGTGTGTGTTTGTGTTGACACTACAGAGCTTTGCTCTGTGTTAAGACACATATCCTCAGGGACTCTTCTTCACCCTGCCTGTAAGCTTAGTTAGCTGCATAATCACTTGCCTGCCTCTAAAAAAGAGAAAGGAGGTTTATTAAAGTGCCCATGTTGTGAAAGAAATCTCTTTTTTTGGATTTGGTGTGTCATTTTGTGTCTCTGGTGCTTTCCAAACACATACAATCTTGGAAAACATTATCCATGATATTTTGAGTGAGATACGGGTTTCTGAATGTTCTCTGCCATCAGTCTCCGGGTGAGTTGTTCAAAATCTGCACAGCTTTCTATGTAACTAGCCGAGACAAGGTGGCTAACCGTAGCATGCTAGCGCTAGCATGCTAGCTGATTCTCAGGGGGGCAAAACACTGCTACAACACACACTAGCTCACCATTATCTCCAAAAGAACTACTTCCATGTCCCTGTTCTGCAGGTATTCCACAAGTACTCCTCGTTTAGAAGAAGTCTCCCACCTAATCCTGCGTTGTACTGACCAAAGTTGGAGAAAGAGTTATCTAGCTGATGTGATCTTACCTAGCTACTACACATGTGCAACTCCCAACGAAGGTAGTATAGAAGTGGGATGTCTCACTCTGTAGCTAAAAAAAGTTAGATGTCTCACTCTGTTGCTAAACAGAGACCTAAACACACAGGGTGAAAAGAGGATATGCAGCAATATGCAGTAAAAAACAAAAATATGTTTTTTTTTTAAATGAAATCATATAAACCTATTCTGGTACAACCTCAAAATACATTTATGCACCTGAAAATGAGCATAACATGGGCGCTTTAAGATATGATGGCACTCATGGGGCAGCGGCTATTCACGTACAAGTGGCACTTCATCCCTGTTGTGTTCAACACAACTCAGTTTCAAAAAGTCACTGATATTGATGCCCATCTCTCACTGAAACAAAGATGATCACGGCATCAATCTGTCTGTCCATCCATCCATCATGAATCATACATTCAATAAATCATCCTTTTTGTCACTTTTTCACCAATTCATCCATCTGTCTGTCAATCCATTCATCTAATTGTAGGTCTCTCTCTCCATCCATTTGTCAATCCATTCATCCATACTCTTTCATTCAATTGTTTGTCAAATCTCTCCATCTGTCTGACAATCAGTAACCATCCATTCATTTTTAACCATCTGTCTGACCACCAATTCATCCATTCATCTGTTTTTCCATCTATCATCCACTCATCCACCTGTCTGTGTATATGTAAATCCATATATTCCCCCATGCCATCCATCAACCCATCCATGCAGCCGTCCATTAATTAATGAATCCATTTATCCACCCCTAGATCCTTTCAGCCATTCCATACACATCCATGTCCATCCTGTCATCTGCAGTTTTAGTTGTATTCGAGATAGGGGTCATTGTAGGCTTGCATCCAATGCAGTGTAATGAAGCAGAAAAGGCAGATGTCCTTTTGTACCTCCAAGATTGTAATTATTATCTGTCAATTATGTTTACATTTCACGCCATGTTTCTTTCAACACTTGAAAAAGGTTTAAGGTTCAAGAGACCTGTGGAATTGTGTACTTATATATATAACCAGGTATCTGAGCACAATACTGTGACATGCGGTGCTCCTCAAGGCTCATTCCTTGGGTCTCTTTTATTTAACATTAACATACTTCTATTGTACCACATTATGCATATGTATGTCACCATGCAATTACCCATAGATTATTTCTACAAGTGAATTGAACAAACGAATGATTGGAAAAGCTTAGAATAGGTTGTCAACTTGACTCTTTGTGTTTAGGAACAAAAAAAAAAGTCAGACAGAGTAAGAAACAAAGGATTAATGTCCAGGAATGCCTTTAGAGAAAGTTTTTTTCCAGCAAGCTGAAGTACGGTTACCGTCTATTCTCAGTTCTCCCTAAAGAAACTTAAACTTTAGGAAGCTGCTGCTAGTCTCCTAACAAGGACAAAGAAACAAAGACACAACAAAGAAAACCGAACAAATCTCTGCATTGGCTTTCCTTCAGTCTAGTATCTGCCTAGTGGAGAGTTTCCAGGATCCAAACTAAACACGGAGAAGCATGTTCTACAGTGCTAGAACAAACTTATAAAATATATAAGGATGAGCCCACATTTTTTTACTAACTGTAAAACTAGATTAACGTTAAGAACGGACGTTAAGAATCTAACATTATCTACCCTGTGGTTGCATTATGAACCTTTGGTGCATTTTTGTTTTAATCTTTTAGTGTCATTTGAAATATTCATCCTTTTAGGTTTAATTTTTATGTTAGTATTTAGTACTTTGTTTTGCCATTGTGTTTTTGGCTCGCAATAGCTTGTTGTATTTGTGTGCAATGAATATAGATATATACAGGATAAACATGAAGACTGAAGGATCTTTCTTTCTTTTTGAGCTTGTTTTCTTGATCTCATTAGCAACTTCTGTTATCTTATTTGAAGAATCAAATCTTACACATATTAATATTCATCACATATCTAATCACACCAATGCTTTCCTGTAGCATATTGTTATCCAAGCCTCTCAGCTGTCGTATAGTGCCTAATTTGTCCCTGGGAATGCACTGAAGTTAACTGTTTTATTCCATCCATCAATCCATCCATCCTACTCATGCCTCTTTAAAAATTCATACAAGGTGCTCTATGTCTTCTGTGCATACAAACTACATCATATATTTGTATTGATGTTTGGTACCACTGAGGCACTGCAATAGCAATCTGTATACTATTAATAAAATATAGTCTCTAGTTGCAGGTTTGCAGCCACCATTACATCCCAGTGTGCATGATGAAGGAAGAATCAATGTCCTTGCTGTTTCTTGCTTGTATGGACAGATATGTGGTGAGCAACATCTGAGCAGTATACCACAGCAGCATGCTGTTCCACCTAAGGGACTGTCATCTGTTCACTACACAGCTGCAGGTAGACAGGGGAATAGGAATACACACATAAACAGAATATGGATTTTTAAAAACAAACAATACTACTGTGTGCAAATCCCTTTTTTACGTTTCTTTAAAAAAAAAAGACAACAATAAAAACTTGACACATGACACTACAAAATAATTGTTCAATATGTTTTAAACTACAATAGACTGTCAAAAAGGGCATATTACACGGCGCAAACTGACTTAATTTACTGATGGAAATAGACTGCCAGTCCTCCACTAACTGACTGTGTTTGTGCTCTAAACAAAGGTTTTTTTCTTCCTCGAATAATGAAGTCTCCATCTGCTGGAAAGGTGTGTGTGTGTGTGTGTGTGTGGGTGTGTATTGTGTGGACAACCCAGCTGCTGCCTTGTGTAAGGGGGGTTTAGTGTAAACACATTTCCATGGTCAGAAAGGTGTCAATCCCTCTCTTTTCTTGCCTCACCTTCACAGCTCATTTACTCCTTCCACAAGAATCAAATAACAATCCAAGTCACACGAGAGAAAAGCTTTAGAGTATCCTCTCTTCTCTGATAAGAATCGGGCCATGCCTTTTGGGCAGGGACGTTTGGAGAAGGTGAGGCAATTACTCACTGAAGAAACAGTCTTTTATCTGCTATCTACAATTGAATTTTGCTGTTTGATAAGTTACTCACAGAACAGCTATAGGCCTACTGCCGTAAATTCCACATGTCTCCTAAATGTCCAGACGCCACAAATATAATGAATCATACATTTTATTTAGCATGTCAAATGGTGTTAATACAAGCTTTAAACCCTGGCCTCTAAAAGTTACTCAGTAACAAAAAAGAAAATGTGTTTATAGTAAATGATACACAATACTGCTACTACAAGCTTCACTTGATTAATGACTGAATGAACTGTGTTTTGTTTGTACAGCATTGACCACAGCTGTTACCACACCATGGGAAGGGTTAAAGCTTTACTGCACAATTTGTGTTAATGAAGAGTTGCACAAATTGCACAAGACTAAAATCCTGACCCTTTTTAATCCAAATATGTGTTGTGCATATCAAATTTAAGTATGGTCCAGTTTACATTTTATAGGGTCCATATCAGCAACGTATGACACAATAAAATATACTAAGCTAAAGTTTTTAACTGTCTCATTTTATGCTTATTTTTAGGTTCATACTTGTATTTTGGGTTCCTACTAGAACATGTCTTTGTCTAAAACACTTTGGTTTTTCTCTTTAAACCCAGTCTGCTCTGACTGGTCAGCAACCAGAATCTCCCAGAGTCTCAATATCATTGGAGTCATTGCAGGTGGGGAATGACTGTAACGGCACTGTAGATACACTTGCTGCCTATCTAGGATATAGATGTGACATCATAACTGTGCAGAAGTCCTAATGGTTCGTTTAAAGGCACAGTTTTTGAATTTCGCTGTGGAGAAAGTGTTTTGATACTTTCACAGTATTTATATAGCACTACAACCTGCTAGTAAATCTCACTTTTTACAATATGGGACCCTTAAAACACTACTTAAATACATTTGCCAAACATGCACAGAAAAGTAAATGCAACCACCCAAAGAAATTTAACAACCTTGAAATACTGTTACTAGTAGGGCTGTTGTCCTGTTGTGTCACAATGACATTGGGATTGTGCCTATTACTTTAATGTTGTAAGTGTGAAGCTCATAGGGCTGTACTGCATTCTTACTTTACTGACTATTAAGTACTGTACAAATTATAATATTTAAATGCAATTTAGAAATACAAAAGCTCGGTGAATAAATTCAGAAGAAGTGCTTGAAAAACGAACACCCGTGAAACTGAAATGAGAAGTGAACACTACATTCACACACTTTGTGTTGAGCAGGTCAGTTTAATAGGAAAACCATTTAGAGCCATTCTGTTAATAAAGGCTTCCTCCAGCACATCACTAAAGTGCTTCCATTAATCCTTTCACTGTGAAATGGTTAGTGTTATTCTTTGATAACATTGTCTTACATGTTGTAAAAGGTGTTCCATCACTAAAGGAGTGTTCATGATATTATACATCTGAGCTTCATTTTGAAATATTTAAATGACTTAAATTACTCTTTTATGTGTATCCTAAAGGGAGTGCATTTTGGAGTGAGATAATTGTTATTTTTGTACTTCACTCACAAAACAAACCACAGGCAACTAAAGAAAATGGTTAGCGTTATAATTTATTCATGTTGAACGAGACCCCTGTGTGGACAGTACAGAGTTAGTGTGCTCCATCACTATCCATTCTAAGTGCTGCACACAGCCCACTCTGTCTGTCATACTGAGCACACAGATTTATCTCTGACAAATAAATCAGGGACTGGAATGATGGCCTCTGACTTAGTCATGACTTGTAGCCCGCCTTTCCCACTCGTCAGCCACCAATTGGCGTATCTGTCAATCACTTGGCCTCCGTGATTTCCATGTGCCTCAGATTATGTATCGTTTATCATCTCAGCTCATCCAACCCCTGCAGCTGTCTATCATTTACCATAATCATTTCTCTCTCCTCCCAGTATGTTTGCCTGTCTCCTTCACTATTCCAACTCCCTCTTGGATCATTTTCCCCCTGTCATAAGCAAACTATAAAATCTTCCCCTCCTGTTCCTCCTCCACTTTCTCCACTTTATCTTTTCGTCATCTTCCCTCCCTTGCCACCTGCCCTGGATTTAAACCTAATGAGTCCTTTACATTTACCCCCTGCCTACAATAATATTCAGACTCCTAACTGGCACATCAAATGGACAACTTCAAAACTGAAGCCATTACATTACAATCCAGTTTCATTTGCATGATGGAGGACAAATTCCAACTGGAAAAACATTCATCAAAATGCCATTATTCACCATGTACACCACAAACAGGAAGTCGTTTGAAATCGTACACCTGCATGACAAAGAAAATACGCATGCTTTGTTTAGTTTTTTTTTAAAAGGTCGCAGAGTCGTACCATACAAATGGAAACCTGGGTTTAAGCTGATGTTTAAAGACTCTGCCTAAATTTCCATATAATAAAAAGTGGACTAATTTTAATGGCTCTTTGCAGACAGATCAATTTAATCCACCATGCTTCTGGTGTTACATATAGTCCAACAGGTTATACTCAGGTCTTTTTCAACAGAGTCCTTGACCCAAATCAGACATGAGTCGACCATTAATGGAATAGTTTTGCCGCATGTGCAGGGACCCGTGAGGACAACCAACTTTGAGAACAGGGTCCCAACAGTGTGTGTGATACAGGCCACTCGATAAAAAAAAAGGTCTGATGTGATACCAGCAATTAACTGGTTGATTTATGCAGCCAATGTACTTGCTAATAAATACGATGAGCCTTAGGAAATAGACCAAAGTAATTTTGGGTGAAAACACTACTTATCATTAAACTGACTACTCTATAATCTCTAATGTTGAACATTTATCACAGTCAACCTATGAGCCTCTGCACATCGCCGCTGAAGGTGGGGGGAGCCTATGGGAATCACTCTGTCTTCACCGAGTTGTGCTTTAATCTCTTCTACAACTCATGTTCAATTTGTGATGTGGTTTAGTATGGAACCACTTTAGTTTTTTTGTGCATGAGAAACTAATCGACTGGCTCATACACGTATGGGCTATAAAATCCCAATTTTAGTCAGCAGTCTGGGTAAAGCCAGAACCACACTGCTTGGGTTGGGTTGTCAAACAGTAATGTAGGCTACACAAGATTTATTTTGCAATGAAATAATGAGCTGTGTGGGTTGCCTCAATAAGCTACTTATAGCATGCATCGGAACTTAATACCTAAAATGTAGTTGAATCACTACTTTAACAATAGATAAATAATGACAGACACGTAACTATATGTACTGTGTAATGGGGCGTTAGCAACAAACCCACAGATAATTGTCACCCTGCACTTCCCATTAGCTCCATGGAGCATTTTAGAATATTTAATATTTTAGCATTGTTTTGATTTTGGGGCCAGCAACTGCTCGCTTCAGCATTGTTTTCAACAGCAGGTAGTGGTTTTCAGAAAAAAAAACTCTAAAAACTAACTGCAAGCTAACTGTCCAACACCAAGGAGCCCACATTTAGCAGCTAAAGAGAGAGATATTTCCAGATAAACATCACTAAAAAGGAGAGGTAAAATTAGAATGAGTGAATAGAACATTTTTTAAATTAAAAAATAAAGTTGCTAACTGCTTGTAAATCAGCCACTAACACGTTCCGCAAATCAAATTTATACTGCAAGTTTTTAGTGATTTTTAATTTATATGTCAGAGTTGTGTTAACAGCATGTTGTGCTGCCCCCAGTTGGCCAAAGAAAAATCAATGAATGCACTGTAGGTTTACCAATGACTTTGCCATGACCATGATCTTTTTCCAACCTTATCTAACTGCTTAAGTTGCTATACTATACCTAAACCACATCCCATATTTTGTCTAAGCGGCTGGACATGCAAATATGTGGCTAATGACTTTTTTAATTGAAAATCACAGGTCAGCCCAGTAGTGGAATGTGGCAAATGTATAAGGCACCAGGGAAACCATGCTTGCGTAGTACTATATTCGGTCAATATTGTGCTCAAAAGAAATGTGTACTTTGGGGTATCTCTTCTCTTCCTACCTCTCTTCTCCTCTCAGGCCTGTCAGGAGTAATAAATGTATGACCTAATGGGCTGCTGTGGTAAAACTTGAAAACAGAACCACCGCAGAGCGTCTCTGGCATCAGCCCAGTCTTAGAGAAAATATCCCTGCTGCCAGCCACCGACAACTCAAATCCAGTGAAGACTGATATTAGGGATGAGGGGGCGCAGAAAGCCTCTTATAAGTGAACTTTGCATCCCATCGCTGATGCGAAAAAAGTGTGTGGGTGTTAGCACATCCAAACGGTTGGAGGGATAGACAGACAGATTGAATTGAAAGTGGAGACCGTGAAAAAAAGATATAGTGGGGCATGAAGGCCATGGTTAAAATCTTAATATGTATATAGTACTATAAGAACATCTAATTTTAGAAAGTCAATTCTGTGTTACAACATCACACAAAGCACTCACATTTCATTGAGTGGTTGTCATCTTAAAGCTTCCTAAAGACCTTATAAACATCAGTGACGTGCAGCTCCCTGGTCTCAGAAGGGCAAACAGGTTTAATTAGAGACCTAAAACTTAGTTGCTTTTCATTCAGTGATTTCCCACCCCCAGTTTTCTTAAATAATTTAGAAGAACATCTAGGCGGGGTATGAGCTTCATATTCATTTTAACTGAAGGAGCTGCAAAGTCCTGTAGTAGATAAAAAATTACTCTTCAGTAAAGTGGAATTGTTATGATTTATTGAAGACTCATTACAGATGGATAGATCATTTTTGCATAGAACATTGGACGTTCATAGTCATGCTTTGGAAAAACAATATTGACTAGTGGGTCGAAACAGTGGCCACCTGTGATTTGTTGTGTTGTTGACCCATCCATCCACCCTGACCACCTTCCCACCATAGACTGCGTAGTCTATTAGTATTTATCCTTTTTACTTATCTATCATTTAGACTGGATGTCCATTGCCTTGGGCTTCCTTTGTGTTGGCATTTTAAACTCTGGTCGATTTTTGAGGAAGGTTAACCTTTTCTCAGATCTCTGTAGGGTAAATCCAGCCAGCTAGCTAGACCATCTGTCCAATCTGAGTTTTCTGTTGCACGACTAAAACAACTTTTAAATGTACACGTCCACAAAAACAAGTCACTGGAGGAGGTAGGTCTGGTAATGCAAGACTATAGACAATACATTAAAGGCAGACTTTGTCGCATTATTGTAAAGTCATGGGAATTACTCATTTGCTTGTGTCATAATTACTATGGCTGCTTGAGGGTTTTGTCATTAAACATAAAACATATGTTTAATTGGAGCACTTGATGAAAACTGTTGTGTTTCTTGGGAGGACAGGCTCCAACATTGAGTGTCAATGCAGAAAGTAGCATGCAGCCGAAAGTAAGGAAGATCGGGATGGTAAATTAAATACTTTAATGCAGGAGAGTTAAATCTGATAAAAATGAAATTATCACTTGCATTTTTATTACCTGTTTTACCTAACCTTAAAGTGGCCATATTATGACCAAATAATTTTTTGGGGATGTACGGTGTTATTTTGTGTCTCTGGTGGTTCCACAGACATCAAACCTGGAAAAAACATCCATGCTGTTTTGAGTGAGATACGGGTTTCTGAATATCCTCTGCCTTTGGTCTCCGGATGAGCTGTTCAAAATCTGCACAGCTTTCTACATAACTAGCCGAGACGAGGTGGCTAACCGTAGCATGCTAGAGCTAGCATGCTTGGTCGTTTTCAATGGCAAAACACTGCTACAACACACACTAGTTCATCATAATCTACAAAAGAACTACTTCCACGTCCCTGTTCTGCAGGTATTCCACACATGCACCCTCGTTTAGAAGAAGTCTCCCAGCTAATCCTGGCTTGTACTGACCAAAGTTGAAGAAAGAGTTATCTAGCTGATGTGATCTTACCTAGCTACTACACATGTGTGACTCCTAACAAAGGTTGTATAGAAATAGATGTCTCACTCTGTTGCTAAACAGAGACCTAACTGCACAGGGTGAAAACAGGATATGCAGTAATGTGAAGTACAACATAAATATGGTGTTTTTTTAAATGAAATTATGTAAACCTATTTTGGTACAACCTCAAAATATAATTATGAACCTGAAAATTAGCACAATATGGGCGCTTTAACAATAGTTTATCTGCCTTAACTATGATCTTTCCCTGATCATTACCATGCTGTAGTTGCCAATATGCAGATATGGCAGAATGCAAACATAAACCCTAAAAAATTCTTTATTTCATGACATAATTTAGGTTAGGCAGGGTTATCAAATATCCACTTCTTGGGTGGGCATGATGTGTTTTTCATCATCTAATAAATGTAATTACATTGTTGAGTTTAAGGGTGTTTATTTCCTTCTGGTTAGCAATGTTTTTTTGGTTTGAGAGATGGTTAGCGTCACCTGCCAGTGCGGTTCCAAAATTCAACAAAGCGTTTCCACTCTGCTACGATTTCCCCACATAGACATCACTATATAAGCAAATGTGAAATTTGATGAACATGAATGTAAAGATACACGCTCATTTCTCTTCTGCAACGCCATACAGGTATGCTGAAACTTCAAAAATGATACATAAGGAAAGGAGTTGCATGTAACAACTAGCCAACATGAGTTAGAGTTGCATTTAGCACGGATGTTAAAAATAATGTTGCTGTGCCAGTTTCTGATGTGACTATAGGACTGCTTATTAGGCTGGGGATGGTGACATGCTAATATTTGACTCTTCAATTAGTGGAAGCCTCATGCTCATCAGTTGATCTATATTATGATCATTACCAACAAAAGTTTAAATCAGAAACTGCAGCTTAGTCCATATTAAATGCAGGGAGTGAAACTCTGATGCATATGGACCCTCAGATCAATAAAATCAATTACAATTTCATCACACAGCGCGCAGCAAAAACTGCAAGGTCAGTTTTAAGAATGCCTATGTAAATAAAAGAAAATAGATTGAAGAGTTTAAACTTTAAAGAGTTACCAACTGGGATTATTTGCAGTGTCAGACTTTGTGGTTCAAGTACCCTTGACCGCAGTGAGATAAGCCATTATCTGGCTCTCTTGTTCACTCCACTGTCTTTGCTCTTTTATTCTTTCTCATTTATTTACAGTACTTCAGTCTGTCCAAGTGTGGGTATTTTGTTCCTCCCTGTTCCTAATCTATTTTTCATTCCAGCAACCAGCTTATTAAAAACTGGCTACCCAGTTAGAAAGCAGTCACTGTCCTGACTCCCTCACAGATAGCTGGTGGTTTCCTGCAAAGAATTTTTATGCTGGTTAAATGTCAACTTTATTTTTTTTATTTATTTTTTTTGTTGCATTTGATGACCACTGTTGTCTACATTTGGAAAACAAGTGACACAATCAAACAGGACTTTATTTGCCGTTACTTGGACGAAATATACATTTTACCAAATGTGAATCAAAAATATGCAAATGTATTGTAGTGTGTAGTGGAACTTTGAATGCTATTATAACAGCTAGGTAAAACGTAACATACACAAGATACACTCACTTTAATATACAAATTTGCATTGGATTTAAATGGTGTTCTTCTAAATACACAATATTAAATGGTTATAGTTTCTCTAAAGGGCAAAAAAGAAAGATGTATTATAAAATATGAAGGTTATCAAACCACTGCCTGTGTACTGCTAACATTAGTCACACTATGGTCTTAGCAATGTCATGTTACATGTCATAATACATAATAATACATGCCTTGTCATGTAAAACTTCTTCTCTTTGCTGTAATGCTACTCTAGAGATTTCACGTTGGTACACTTTTTTATTATTTATTAAAAAAGCAAGATGCTTTCAAAATGCCATTTAGACTGTAAAAGGGTCAGAAAACCAAATGTTGATGGTTGATGTTTGTCCCTTAACATCAACCTTTTCAGTTTCCATGTATTATACTTTGGATGGCGCACTTTTAGCCTGTCTTTATGACATTATAAAAACAGGGGGCTGATCACACTGTACATCAAATTTGACTCGTGTATACACTGTGGACATATTTAGTTGAATAATGATCCTTAAAAGGCCAAACCTTGAAGCACATCAATATTGAGGAACAGTTGCTTGGTCATGATATAACTCTTGTTAAGAGAGCATGAAAAACACCCAGCACTGCTAAGAAATACTCAAGGTAACTACCAGGAAATGTGTCTTAAAAGGTCTGTGGAGTTTTCTTGAAAACAAAAGAACGGTATGCTAACATTTAGTGTCACTCACAAGATGACTTGTGGGAATCCTTGAAGTCTAAATATTGTGTTGTCTAAATAACAGTTTTTCTTACATATAAAATTGTGCATTGTTTACATCCACAAGTGTGTTTCGGCTTTCTCCTGTTACCTGATTTCTCCAATGTCATGTAAGTGAACCTAATTTTCCCGGTTAGATTTCTCCTGAAGAACACGCATTTATCTGCCATGTTCACAAGCAACCAGGTTTCTAGTTGTCTATTGCATCAACAATAGACTGCAAAAAAGAAAATTGACAGCTCCTTCTTTACTGCTTTGGTTGAAACATTGTTAAGTGGCTTTGTTCTTTACTGCCACCAACTGTCGATCAACACTCCCAACTCGTAAAATACAGACGCGTGGTTAGTGGCTCTCAGCGCCAGATACGACGCAACAAAGCACGCTTCAGCTTATGTATGGAACGCAGAGGTCGTAGTACTAAGAGCGTTAACGGTAGCGAGTAGTATGAAATACCGAAATGCTGCGTAAAGAGGCTGGTTGGGGTGCTCGATGGGTCAAACAACATCTTGTCCCGCATGTCACAGAAGCATGTGTTTTATAATCCCACCCCTGATCTTTTCCTAAACTTAACTCACCTGTTCTTGTATCGTGTTTCACTGAAATGTACATTTTACAACCCCACCCACAAGGTGTCCCGTTCTTGTCCCGCATGTCAGTCAATAGATCCCAAAACAGAGCTTCAAAAGTGACATCAAGAATCCCGCCAAAGGCACATGACGAAGAGCAGAAAGTGGCAACAGGACTGTGAATCACATCGTCTGTGCTTAGACACATGCTTGTGCAAACAACAACACAAACAACACAAGGGCCCAATCATGAAGAAAACTGCTCCATAGTGTTGCTAGTGGTCAAAAACTCCAGAAGGCACCTTTAAAAGATGGAGATTACGAGGACCAGAAAAGCAGCCTTGCCAGACATTAATGTCACATCAAGATCCTGTGAATTTTTTCCTTTTATTCCAGCAAAAATGTAAATGACATTATATTACACTGACTGATGCTGGTTATTTAGTCTTAAAAATGCAAAGCCGTCAAACTTTTGACTGGAAAAAAATTACTTTGGACGGCTGTGAGTCTTTTTTTATCCTGTAGTGAGGGTAGTAATAACGCACATAAATTTGGCTGGGTTTGAAAACATTTAAGTTGACTACTATGGACTCCAAAACATAATATTTTACAAGAATTGTAGCATTAAGTTCACCCTTTAGGAGCACACCTCTAATTTATATGCTTTTGTTGTTTTTACTTTTATTGAAACTTCCAACAATGCCTTGGTTTGGTTTTTCTCTCTGAACTTAGTCCACTGATCAATAGCTTCCACAGCAGAGTGCTAGTCCTATAACGGAAATAGTGTGAGGACTAAAAGACAACATTAAAAGAAATATGATAACATGAGCTTAATTAAATTCTGATTTGGGTTGCTTGAAATAATTTGAGGCGCTGTAAAAAGAAGAAGAAAAACGCATTATTGATAGAAATGTGTTATTGCACTGAGAAAAGTGAGTGAAAGACGGATTGAAGCATCACCCATTTAAAAAACTGTTCAGTAATTCATTGAGATGCGTGCATAAATTAGATGTGGCTAACAAACACAAATCTGAATGTTTTGAAATGTGAAATGGCAAATTGTGCTTTCCATTGTAATTCAAATACACATAAATCCAAATACAAAGGGGAGCGATGATATTATTCAACCACTATCTGTTATCACTGGAGAACAGCCCACATCTTTGAATATGGATACAGTAAGTACTGGATAACTGGCTTATTTTCTTTTTAACAACTGATTGGTTCTGGTGGATTTGCTATTGTGTGTAGACTCTGCGTGTTTTAAAGAAAAGGGCAATTGAATTACGTATTTGACAATGCACAGCACCTGTAACTGTATTATCCATTATTGCTATTAACAATAGCAAACTTTTCCATTGGATATTTAGGAAATCAATATACCCTGAAACCTAGTTAAATGGTAATTAAAAGGGTTTGGTCTGTCCACTCTGACTGTCGGAACTCTGAACACCTGCCTAAATATTACTTTGTGAGCAGGGTCAATTCCTGGTCGGCAGGCATTGGCATTTACTGTTTTCACAGATTTGATCTCACTTTAGCAGAGGTGCGCCTGCAGTAGAGATCCTGAGAGGCAGTGTGGCTGTGTTGTGTGATAGAGAAGGGAGTGTTACGACATGCCAAATGCCTATAAAATCATACAAATGTGATGAATTTCATCCAAAACACTATATCCCTTTATAGGCAAACATGTTACCTGATATTTACTGATCTAAATAAATCCCTAACAAGACTCGACAGATTCGGCTGACTTCTGCATTCATTCGCAGCAAATCATTGTGGCTTACAGCTAACGTTAGCACATAGCAGTATGGATGACGATATGATTGAAAATGAAGAAAACAGAGATCCCAGAGATTCGGCAGATAAGCAGCAAGATATTGCCAATCATCCTCGGCCTTATCTGAGAGAGATGTTTGAGATAGTAGGCATCAAGACATACTCCTGGCAAATGCGCTAAAACTATGGGGAACTTCCTAATTAATGTCTGTTTGGTAATTCATATATAATCCTTTATTTCCTTTCCAGAAGCCATGTTTACACATACACATACATGTAGATTCCTTTACGTGTTAAGGGGAAGATTAAAAAAAGAGACACTGGATCTGTGAATTATCACAGAGTCACAATTGAATTCGTATCTTGCTGCTCAGTCAAAATCTTATTACCCTGGAGTCCCAGTCTCTGTCACAATAATCATATATGGGATGTTATATGCCTATTGGCAGAAATCCATTTAAAATGTAGGCAATGGCACATAAAGAGCCTTTTTCCATGTCCACTGAAGTTTCTCAGCTTGCACTCTAGTAACATTTGTATGGTCCAGGTAGCTTTGCATAAAATTCATTTGCAAGGCTACTTTTACTTGTATACTTATATAAATTTCCAAGCTTGTACTCTGTTACTTTTACTTGAGTAAAGAAATCAAATCAGTACTTCTACTTTTACTAGAGTATTTTTAACTCAGGTATCTGTACTTCTACTTAAATACACAAAGTGAGTACTTTTGCTATCTCTTCCGTACTGTACTTCTGTACAATAACTAGACATAGGGTACGTCCATCTCCCAAATGTAGAATCAGTCTCTGCAGTCATCTAAACCATCAAATTCCCGCACTCTTTTACTCACAGATTTCTTTACTATGGTGCCGAAACGTTTCCCGGTAGTGGTGAAATCTTAAAGAAACTACGGTAAAATACTTGTAACGGTAATAATATTAGCAAAATGTTATTAGTAATGCATTACATTACCGCGTTACAGCATAAAGCAACACATTAACCTACAGTAATTGCGGTACTTTTGCAGAGTATTACTCCCAACACTGTTCATAATGTACAGGGCTATGACGTGCTCCTCTTGCCAGCGCACCGTGGTAGTTGACAGTGCTTGGTCTAGCAAAGCCAGGTCTCAAATCAGTCAAGTGCTGTTATGGGAACCACCCAAAGAGTTTCCATAAATACTAGTTCCAGATAGTTTTTTACACACAATAACTTCTTAAGTAGATGTGTACAGCTGTGTTCCAAAAAGCCATTCTATCGCTTTTTGAGTGTCTTAGTTGTCTGTTGCCAGTCAGGGCTGGAAGGTTGCTTTCACTCAATATAAGCTCAGTCCTTATCAGGTTGCTGCTCGGTGCTGAGAGTTGACCTTCAAACATTATCTTCCCCCACTCTCCTCTCATCAAAGGGAGAAACGATAAGAACTGACTGTGTAGTGATAGAAACCTTCCATGGCAAGTCCTATTTGTGCACTCCTTCATTATAAGTCCGCAGACTGGCCAGCTCTGTTGTGGGGACTCCCCCAGCAAGTGATTTACTGCATCGGTGGTCATTATGGGCGTAAGGTGAGGTGGGGGCCATCGTTCATAGCACCACATCAAAAATGAGACACAGCCTTGAGGTCAAACACACAGGAGACAGACAAGGTTCAGTAGATTGTTGGATGAGGCAATACTGACCAAACAAGACTTTTCAAGTTAAGCCTTTTACATCACCTTTTTTTCTTAAAAACTAAAAAAAAATCAAGACAAATTAGTTCAAAGCCCTAACTATAATACATTGAAAAGGGGTAAACATTGCTTTTGTTTAAGCAGTAGCCTCACCTCAGCACTTCTCTTGGCACCCTGTCAAGCTAAAACTTCTCTTAATACAAAGAGAGTGACAAATGATTACGACAGAGGCCACATTTGAATTTTGGTGTGACGCCAGGCTGTGAGATGGCATCCACACAGACATCTGGTTGCAGCACCTGGTGTTGGTATGTTCTGTTTGAGTGGGATGCAATTAATGTAACCTACAAAGGCAGGATTTGTTTGTGCTCATTGGTTGGCCCACCTGGAGCTGCTTTTGGCAGTAGACTATTCTGAGAGTGGCAGTCAGGGGAGATGGCTCCTTCTCCATGTGTTAATTAACCTGGAGGTGACTGTACAAAGAGGGTTTTTTGGCTGCATTCTGCTGTGAGGGGGTTACCAGAATCCAACAAGCTCTTCTGTGTAAATGAGTTTGTATGTCAACTTTTGAAAAGGTGTTTTCTCAGCTTGTCAGTTGAGGACCCTTATGAATAACAGACAATCAATTATTACTTACAAGAAAGCCTTCACTTACTACTTTTATTTGTAAAAAAATAAATAAATCCCAAACTGCATGTGATATATGCATGACAAAAGTGATGACAAGAAGCCTTGTATAATCTCAGCCGATGTTCTCTGTGCTAATTAAAAGCTTAATTTAGATTTACATGTTGGCAATTAATGCCATCGAGACTGCCATCTAAATTCAGTTTGGCATGGCAGGTTAACAAGGGGCATGCATTTTTGTTCATTTTGCTAACAAGTGGGATGGCATCCTCCCTCAAATCACCTACTGGCTATAACCCCTGCAGTGTAGTGATGGTGAGTGGGAGCTCTGTTTGGGAGGCAAGAGTGGGCCGGTGTAGAGCGACAATCAGATTATACCCATGTGAGTCATTTTCTGAAGAATGTACACTGTACTTAACACAGATGACTCACAGCCACTCCAGTGTGTTTTTATGCTCGATACCAAGAGAGCCTTTCATAGAGATACTGTATGCCTTTGTTACAAGACTGCACAACTGTCAAGTTTACTACAGTATCAACAAATGTAATATTCCTTCTGGGTTGAACAGTAAAAGTTCAGCATTATCTGCAGAATTTTGAAAGCTCTCTTTAGATACTGTGAAGATTCTGTGCATACTTAGATTGCTTTTATTGTCTAACGTGTGTACGTTTCTGTTGGTTGGTTGTTGGTTTCTTCTTGTTGAGTTGTCCGATGTATGTTCAATGAGCCATATTGACTCACATTGGCTGCGACTTCATAACATAGTGGATAAAAGGTTAGTGACTTGTTGATTTTCACTTCACAAAAAATGTTCTTTTGCACATGTAAGCACTATTTCGCAGTTACTTCTAAAAAGACAATCATTTATTAATGTTGACTTATGAGCTGCAACATACATTTCCACAGTGTCAATGACAAAAATACAAATTAATGTTTGCACTGGATGAGAAATTCTACATTGCTGCACTGCAAATTGAGACCGCAGGTTTCTGCAGCATTCCTGTGGTTTTCAGGTGTAAGAGTTTAGAAGCTCTGCTTACTCACATATATTCTTACTTTCCACAATCACACATTGGAGATAACTTCAATGGCAAGCCATATGGATCCAGTAATCAGCACACAAGAGATGAGGGAAAAGACATCCACATTTCACCCACCTCCCCTTTTGTTGGCTTTATTATCTGTATATTTACTGCTTGTGTGCCACAAAATAACAAATATCTGTCTTTTCTTAAACTGAAAGAAAAGGACACACATGAGAAAAAGCTGTGAAAGGACAAGCTGAGCATAACTTTAACGTGAATTCAAATCAGGCAGACTAAGAACAACTGTGTGCGAGAGAACTTAATATAAGTAGCAATACAACACACAAATACTTAATTTGTAGTGAACATTGAGTAGGCTGCAAAATAAAAAAAATATAAGAGAGTTTTCTATCAACACCTTTCCATACAAATAGTCATATAGAATTCAAATATGGGATCCTAATTAGTAAAGTAACAAGTAAACAACAAGTAGTTGTCAAATAAATGTAATGGAGGAGGAATTAACAGTATTTCCCTTTTTAATTGAAGTGGAGTAGCAGTGATTTAGATATAGCAATGCATCATTGTTTGTAAACTTATGTTTTCAGTTATAACTGTTCTTTACGTGGGCAGGGTGTGCAGATGAACAGGGATTGGCCTCCTAGCTCCTTGCACTGGCGACCCAGGCCCATGCTTGGAGCTCGGAGCAGCCAAGGTCTTTGGAGATCAACTGGATGTCAATCTACAGACCTCCGTGATGCATTTTGCGTCATCTTGTGGATCTCGGCAGACCTCCACCGCCCTACTCAGCGGGGACCTCTGTGTGCTACAAACACAGAAAGAAGCCACACAGTGTTTTTCAGCACACACTGCCCACACTGCCATGACACAGAGCTGGATTTGAACCAGCAAAATATCTTTTTAGGTACTGTACTTGAGTGAGTCTACTTTGGCACTTTACTTTCCTTTATTATTTTTTCCCTATTGAACTTTGTTTCTTTTTGATCCAACATATCTAGTCTTTGATGTAACACAAAGTACCGTAGTATAATTCTACAATAGTTTCTCAACAGTGGTGGCTGATGTAAAGGGAAAAAATATCAAAAAGGAATTTTAAATTGATTTTTTTTGGAACACATTAACTTGGGTTGATCAATATTATATTACCTCTCCCCAGATTACATTGCCATCCAGTGTAGATAGTTTTTTTTTACCTTTTCTGTCCACACAAATGCCAAATTTCATGTATGAGCATGTTTCTTCTACATGGTTGGATGTATTTTGATGATGGAAACGTATATTTGTGTCCAACACATTGCCTAAAGGTCATTTCTTGAAGTAACATGGTGTTGAAGAAAATTAGATTAGGGAACGGTTAACTTAACTGCTAAGAGTGGTGTATTTTTCTGTCGAGCAGAACGGTGTATTTAATGGAAGAATTCAAAGTGAAGAAAAGATGCTCATGTTTGTTTTGATAACAAACTGTTGGAAGCCCTGATCTTGTGTCTATAAATATATTTTATTGAGGTGGCCAATGTATGATTTTCAACATCAAAAATTAAGATTGAAATTTGATTTCATCCGCAGAGAATAAATGCATAGGTGACAAATAAATATAGATTGCAGACTAGGTTGTTGGTGATGAATGATGATAATGAGGCCATCTTACCAACATCCCTCACCTCTGCTGAATGTAGAAAGCTCACCACTGTCCCTTGACAGTTTATCAGGAAGACATGTTCAGGTCACAAAGCACCAAGAAGGTCCCGCCCCTCCCTCCCATCCCACAAAGCCATTAGATCGCCATCACGGATCACTGCTTACTGAACTGTCACCACACAGGCCTACCACAGAGCTTAGAAGACCTTTGAACTTCTTTTGATGATTGCACTTTTCTGTGATACTTTTCTATAGGGCAAACTGAATCGGTTTCTACAATTGTTATTGAGTGGGAAATAGTTTTATTCCAGACTGAGATTTCTAGACAACTATTAAATGGATTGCAGTGAAATTTGTAAAAACATTGGTCCTCAAAGGATGAATCCTGCTGACTTTGGCAATCCCCTGGCCGTGACTTTTCATCAGATCCAATTTCTACATTATCCAATACTTTGGTTTATGACCAAATACCACCAAAATTAATGAGTGTGGTGTCCTTTCAAAATGTGCCTGGTTGGAATGGGCCAGTTGCTTAGCCTCCAGTATTGCTGCTTGCAGCTTTCTAAAAGAACCGCTCTTCCAAACAACATCACACTTGACATTGCACTTCCTTGTGTCCTGTGCAATATACCTGTCGTTACATAGTTGCGTCACCTAGCAATGCTAGAATACATGCATGGATTGCTAACAGCTAACTATTTGGGACTAGGTAATTTCCGGGAACTAAAACATTTAGACGAAAGTAATGTCGCTGATACTTGAAATGCTTGCTACGATGTAACATCTCTGACCTCTTTTTCTTCAACTGTTCTAGAATGTACTGTAGCAAGTGACGGAGACAGAGCTGTACCCAGCATGCTGTTTGGCGGTGTAACAGTTACAAGTTGTATCTTCTCAATACACTGAAATGTGTACATAATGCACTACTAATATGTATGTCCCGTGGATCTTAAGAACTCACATTTGTCTTGGGTCCTCAACAATACACTCGCCTAGTGTGAAGACGATCGGATTGGTCAGACAGACACAAACTTTTTCCATTTTAGTTAGATAAGATTCTCATCAGCCACAACTGCAGCATTTCAGTACTAATTAGCAAAGGTTAACATGTTAACAATCCAAAGTAAAATTTCCTATCAGGATTCAGGGACACATGTGGTCGGCAAGTACAGCCACCTAGCCCAGGGCTGTGACCGGATTGATTTTATTCATACATTTGTTTTTGAAATCATCTTCCATCAACCCATGTACGCACATAGATTTTCCTTCATGTTCATCTATTGAGCGAAAACATTTTCACCAAGGTCAATTTACTGGAGCTTTTTTTCACCTGGAACAAAATGGGATTGAAAGTGAATTCTTGACCTTGGAAACAGCAGTTGACAAAACCAGCTCACCACAGGCTCCACTCAGTAGCTGGACTTTGCCTTGCAGTCATGGAATTGTAGATGGTCAAAGCTCCATTTTTTTCCTGAGAACTTTAGGTCCATGTTGGCTTAAAGCTGTAGTTCACAGCAGTTAAAGCAAACAGTTTTGCCACAAGGTTCACTATTTGTCCTATTAGACTTTTTCTACCCTACAGTTAAAAGGAACCGGTGCCATCCCCTTACAGCAGTTGCTTCTGCACTGCTGCTGCAGTCAAGGTATTGATTAATATGCTGCTTGTTGGCTGCTTGTTTGCAAACAATCTTGACATCAACCAATCATCATTATTTGGATGGACTTTATTTCCCTAGAAGCACTTTGAACAGATTATCATGAAGGTAGCCGACAGCCCTCCTGCTATGATTCTCATACGTTCTTCCATTTCGTCTGCCCCTGCAAGAGTCTGATGCTGCACTCATTCTTTTTTTAAAGATTCTTTTTTGGTGGCATTTTAGGCCTTTATTTTGATAGGTTAGCCGAAGACATGAAAGGTGAGAGAGAAGTCAAATGATGATCAGTAAATGACTGCAGGTCAGAGTCGAACTCCGGCCCGCTGCATTGAGGAGTAAACCATTATATATTGGTGCCTAAATATTCATTTCTATTCTATTTAAATGCAGTTCTATTTTATTATCCGTTTCATTGGGTTTTTAAATACTCTTATGATGTACTTCTTCCCCTTACATAAAGGACTTTGAGTTGCGTGTTGTGTTTGAAAGTAGTTTAAAAAAAGCCTTGCCAGGAGGAGGCACAATGCGGACCAAGTGTATTCTTGAATGCCAACTTGCACTGCATTGTCCAGTTTGTATCAACACTTTCTCAAGTTTACTCCCTGCGAAATGTGTTGCAAGGGATGTCATTTCAGTTTCCAAATGAACACAGATTAATCAAATTTCAGCATAAGTTTACTGTATTAGTGAGTTTAAAAAACTCCATAGTGGCAATTTAGTGTGGCCGAAAATAATATAGGATTGTAGAATTCACAATAATGTTGATATTGCAGTTGTCTTAATCAATACAACCCTTTCAAAAACATTGAAATGTTGCATAACAACAAATGAAGCTCCTTCATGTTTAATTGAAGAGGGTGAATGGCTATAGAAATCCATCTGAATGGTTTAATTTATTTGAATGCACATGGTTTGAAAATGCAGATAGAGACAAAGATTTGTTTTCATGCAAAATATCCTGCATGCATTTCTTTATTTAAGCTGATGCCCAAAGCAGAGTGTGAAGAGAAAATCACAGCATCTACCCATGGAACAGACCCAGAGCCTCACACTGGGGAAGGCGAGAGTGAACAACAATGCTGCCTTTCTCTCTCCAAAGCACCAGAAACAATTTGGCTCTATGTCCATTTGGCTTCTGCTCTGGCTATCCATCCATTCCTGAGTACAGAGCACTCATTTCAGAAGTGTATTACGGTCAACATAATGGCTCCAATATAGAGCCACTTCAGAAGTAATTCAGCATCCTAGATTATTTGTCCAGGGGACATTGGCCAAACCAGGTGTGGTGTAGCTGTAAAAATGGCAGAAAATGAAGAAAAAATAATATTTCTTAATTTTAATTCAGTTATTACTTCTGTTTTATTAAACATTTTTCGTTGTGTTTTGACATGTTAAAAACTGGAAAAAATTAAGAAAATGGCTTATGTATGACCAAATTTTATTTTCCATTAGGAAGTGTAGCAAAAGAACAAGAAAAATGTAAATACCCCTTCTAAAATCTGCCAAGACCTGCAGTGACATATAATCTACATTAAAAATGCTAAGTTAAAATGTTTTCACATGATTTCCACATAATAAACTGCAGGCACAGTGAAATCCTGATAAGTAGCAGGGTATTTTTATCACATTGAAACGTAGTTGGTCATTCTCCACTTATTCCTTCACATGCACCCACACATGCAAACAAATCCACCCAAGCACAACTGTTCACTCTACAAAAGGTTAAGCCTTCGTTAAATTGGCTATAATAGATGAAAAGTATGAATCCATGAATACATTTCATCAAGAATAAAAATCAATGACAAAAACAAGTATTGCATTTCTTACATAACATTATTTCAAAATGGAAAAAAACGTCAGAACTCCAGAGTATTCATTTTTCCAATTTTTTTTCCAACATTACTACCTAGTAATGTTTATGTTATTTGCATTCACTAATCCAAATGTTCCTCAAAATATGCATGACGGTTTGATGGAAACAGCTAGTGAGGTTTGTGACCCACCAACATGCATCTGGACTAGATGCATGTTGCATGATGTTGCATGATGTCACCAGATGATCTGGTGACATCTTCCAATAAAATCAGTTCAGCTGACACATAAATAGAAAAGAAAATGAATGACTGAACATACGTTTTCCTCTGTGTCATGGCTAAGGGGAGTAAAACCAACCACCTTTCCTCTTCCTGTATGATTGAATGACCCTGGACAACCTGAAGCATGGGTTGTTAACTTTCATGTTCATCTGTGTATTTCACACAGCACTGTAGTATATTGAACACAGTTGGAGTGTACTAGTCTATTGGTTCAATAGGGATTTTATGGAGCCATGATCAGTCTACAGTCACATTTTAACTGGTTATTCATGATTAACTTTAGATTAGTTAAGGCCTGGATACAATAGAAGCTTGCTAAAGTATTGACGAACTGGCTACTTCATGAAATACTGTAGCTGATGAGCCAAAATATAAGATGGCTTCTACGCTTTGTGCATATGTTTCCTGAATTTCATGTCAAAACTTTTATTAGGTTCTTTGAAAATAACTTGGGTGTTCTAAAGTTTGCAATGTGCTGCTGTCAATTTGGAGCCATTTTATGTTCTCTGATTAAGATCGTATCATCCTTTGGGGAGATGTGTAAGAAGTGGAAGTGATTTATAATGCAATAAAGCCTGTGAATGTCATCATCGCTTGCCCACACCACCAAGGTAAAAACACCTTGTATTATGGGAGCCGTAAAGCCCATAGGGTTTTGAGAAAAAGACCACTCAGTGATGTCAAGGTCTGTCAGACTGACAGGTTTCTTTCTTATTTATATATTTATATTTATAGACCGTCATGCAGCAAATGATGTCTTTGCATCAGGCTTAAATGCTTCTTAGTTTTAAAGAACATATGTAAATAATTTGGAATATACCAGAATTCTATGTGTAACACATACTTGTACCACACAATACTGATAATGAGTAACAGATCAAGGCACGCTGTAGACCCCTTTCTTTAGACTGGTTGGATACATTTCATTGTGCCAAAGAATATTTCAAAATTTCACAATAGAAAAAATAAAACCTTCTAATGAGGAAGTTGCCACAATAGACCTGAACAGACATAGAGAGTGGAATTTGAGTGAATACATGTTAAAATATTTAGTGATAAATATATGGAGATAAGTTGTCACTTTGAGAGCGTTGCACTGCAAAGTTTTAATCACATTCTCACTTTGCCTACAAGGCAGTGCAGAACTGAACCATAATTTCCCTGCAAACTGTCTGCAGGACCATGTTCGTGTAAGGTAATAGGAACTTTGCCTTCAGCTATGAAAACACCTCTCACCGGCAGCCCATCAAATGTCCTCAACATCCTGACAGCCTGGACCCTCATGGGTGGCAGTTACATTGTTAAAGAAAAAAGACATTGTCTCCAAAGATCCGGCTACTCCATCCTTAGCTGTTAGCAGGATTCATTTTGTCTTCCTCCGCTTTTGTTCAACCTAGATTATGTTCTGTCTGCCGGCACATTCCAGAGCTCAACGGTAGTCAGAGATCTGAAAAGGTAACACGACTTGGGAACAACTTTTGTGCATTAATATATCTGTGGCAACTATGGCTCTGTTTCCCATGAGGACACATATATCTCGTTATTAAAAACTGGCGTCTGTTTTGAATTATAAATGGTAGAAGATCATCAATATACTTCCACAAAGTAAGCAGTATTTTTCGATGGAAAACGGGAAAACCAAAAGTACATACAGTACATTCAGAAAGAACAGACTACTTACATCCTCTGTTAGACCCTAAAGCAATTGCTTTTTTTTCTTATTTATTCATTATGAAGTTTACAGACAGCAGATCAACTTATTGTTAGCTGCAACACTACTATTATGTATGACAAAACAAAACACAAGTATAAATGGAATCCCACAGTATACACTGACACCAGGTGCACCATGTTACCGGAGTTAAGTGTAACCCAGAATTACTTACAAAACAAGTTTTTTTAAAGAGAAAATGTGTCTCTCAAACAAGCACCCTTAGTGTCACTTTGAATGTCTGCCAGTGAAAGCAGATTTTTTTTTTTTAAGTCAACAACATCTAACGTTACTTTTTTTTTCTCCTCAAAGTGTACAGATTGCCTTTTATGTCTAAATTAAAAGTCTATTGGGCAAAGAGAAAATGTTGGCAGCTCTCAAGTGAGCTACAAACATTACTTCAGAAGAAAGATGGCATATAACTACAGGGAGTCCCTGTCCTTGTTTGTGTTGACATCTGAAGGATTTATTCAGTGAGGATGAAAATGCTGCTCCAAACATCCATCTCTAAATGTGACATGTTGCTATAAAGTATATCTCACAGGGAAAGTCTGCGGCACTGGAAACTTAATGGTGTTATTAGAGGTCAGTGTTTGGCTCAAGCTGAAGACGTAACAGCTGACTCAACAACCTGTACAGAGAACAGTGTTGTCTACAGTAGACAGATAGAGACAGAATAAAACTGACTCTCAGTTGACTTGTTTGGCCTTCAACACTGGATGTCCAAGTGCATGACCTGTCACCTGTCACCTATCACCATATCGTCAAAGCACCATCGTTGCTTAACCTCAACCAGGCCTGAATATTGTATAAATAACTAATAAGAAGTTTGTCCAACATCAACACTGTATAGCTAGTCTGCAGCCATGTCACCAGTTTTGCAGGTATTTGGTCATAAATCAAAGGTTATTACAATTCTTCATGTGAGGCCAATGACAGTTAACAGTGTCGCAATCTTAGTTAATTCTCTCGCTAGATTTGTCGAGCTTTAAGAAAAAATTTAGAAACTATTTTTCTAAAAAAGTTGCCTAGTGACAATTCTAGCAACTTTTGGCTATGTCCATGACGATTCACTTCTAGGTTGGCTCCGGTGACGCGGGACATTTTGGATTCTGGATGTTAAATTTTTTTCCGGCTGGATGTCAGTCACCTTCCACTTGCTTTTTGTTTTAATTTCAAACTCCGGTGGATGTATGATGACTGTGATTAACTGCTCCTCAGATCTCTGCATGGTAAATCCAGACAGCTAGCAAGACTATCTGTGAAATCGGATTGCCTCAGTGGGTGGAGCTGTGAATGTGCGTGCAACCAATCGTTGAGCCCCGTTTGATTGTCCATCTTGAAAAATTATAATAAAATGTTGTTAAAAGCTTGCATATTATGTAAATATGTGTATAGATGTATGAGGTGAAAGATCTGCAAATTAGTGTGTGCTAGCAACATGTAGCAACATTTTACTTCATTCCACTGAGCCAGAGTTCGTGGCAATACATCCCTAGTTGTCCAGACATTTCACTCAGACTAAAATGTGGTGTACGATGAAAAGTCAAGGGATTACCATGATGATTAGGAAGCTTAAATGAAAGTGTAGTACTGTGGTTTAAATGAGAAGCACAAGCTGATAACAACCAAACATAAGTGAGAACACCGTAATGCAACACAGCACAGATTGGAAAGACTTAACATTTTAAAATTCTTGATGTGAACAACACACATTCATAAAAAGCAGTGGGTCTGATCACTGCAGTTTAAACTGTAAAAGTTTCTCTAACAAAGATGCCGACATGAAAAAAACAGAATAGCTGCTGATAATACGATTGAGAACGGGTTATTTAGCATTTTTGCTACAAATGGTATTTTGGTATGATTCTCGTATTCAATTTTCACGGTGTCAAAATAAATCTGCTCCTTTTCCCAAAATCAAAACTAGAACACAACATGTATCAGGAGAGCATTTTAATGACTGGAGTTCTTCACTTTTATCTATTATCAAACACACACACACACACACACACACACACACACACACACACACACACACACACACACACACTGCGTATGGTATTCCATTTAATCCAATGATGACGTCCACTTCTGTCTTTTAATGGTAAGTTGTCTGATGGCTAAGTAGTCCTATCATGGACCCACAGGTTCTATTGCAGGTGGGGCATTTCTGCATGGTATTGATGTTACTGGCCTTCATGGGTGTGGGCATCCTCCTGAGCCTTCTTTGTCTCCTGATTGTCCTTTCCTCCTCCAAATTGGGTACCATCAAGACATAGCTGCCACCAGGTGTTGCGGTCAGCAGCGAAATAGCAGTCTGTTGGGCGTACAGGTGTAGGGCATCCTTACGACATGCCCCAGCTACCGCAATTGGTGCAGGGTGATTGTGGCCTCAATACTCTTGCAGCCTTTTCTCCTGAGGTTCTCAATGTGTCACACTCTGTCACGCCAACTGATTCCCAGGATGCCCGGAAGACAGCAGGTATGGAAGTGTTCCAGGTACTTGTATAGTACTGGTGTATTTTGTCATTTGTAGATTTTGCACTCTTGTAAATGGGTGGAAAAGGGTTTCCTCCAAAGTCCTTGGATTAAAGAACAAAATCAGTGCTGGACTGTAGGCTTTCTTCAGCTTCAATTGTGAACCCTTTAAGCTGCATTGATATTGTGTGCTTAGGGGGTGTGCACATTTAATAGAAAGTGAAATGCAGCTCTAGAAGATGTTGCAAAGTAAAGAACAGAGTGAGTGGTAAAATAGGTGCTTGTTTTGTGGAATATCGGGTATTATATTGACTCAATGTAAGTGTCTACAGTTTAATGTATTCTCACAGCTGGCCCTCAGTGTTTGCTGTCTTCCAGCTATTCTGGTACATGCTTTGTTGTTTTTCTTTTGTCATGAATGGTACATTGTTTTTAAAATAATGGTTGATAGTACATTTTGTTATAAGATAGCAATGTAAGAAATTGTTACCCTGAGTTACATTGCTGGCACTCTTCTTGGGGAGAGAGAAAATCTCTTGGATCAAGAAAATTAAGTAAGACTTGAAGATATTTGGTTTGCTTTATTTTCTGAATATTAATTAAACTATAATAGATGAAATAAATTGATTAAACTTAATTTTAGTATATGGAAATTAAACAATTAAATTGATCTAAATGCACATAATTAACTGTACTATATTGAGCCTAAAAATAATTAGTAATTTCTACTCAAAAATAGTTATGCTAATATGTATTTTATAATCTAAAATTACTACAAAGAATTGTTAAACATTGTTACAGCTTTTATAATATAAGTACACTCAACTTACAAATATGGACAACAGATTTAGTCACATACGTTTTTAATATAAATTCTGCCATTTTTCTTGTAACAGTGTTACAAAAGTTGCCTCAGTTGTTATATTTATTGTTTAGTCAGCCCCTCTGTCCACCTTCAGCCACTTTTAACTTCCCCTACAGGCCCATGCATTTCTGAAGTTACAAGCCACAATTTTGTAGGAAATTACATTATTGAATTTGACCATGGTGTGCTACAGTTTAGTTGAAGAACCAGTCATTTAAATGTAAATGATAACTGTAAACACCCAAATCAAGACTACATAAAGTCAGCAAATATTTAGCTGTGTGTAAAGCTCCTTGTGTATGAAAACTTGCAATCAATTAAGTCAAAAACATAAAGATTATTTTTGCATAAATGGTGCAGGGGTGTCGAATATTAATTAAAAGTGGTTCGGAGCGATCACTTGTGTGTCAGTTAAGCAGAGCTGCAGAACGTGCACTGTGCCTTGCTGGTCCTGTGTGTGGGATTCGATGGGTGCCGGAGCAGAAGGGCCACCATGCTTTGGCAGTGTTACAATAATATGGTAACACAGAACCTTGCGTAGGAGGGTCTGGCGAGTCCATACAGCCTTATGGGATGGAAGAAAAATGTGCTCTGGTTTATTGGCATTTGTTTAAACCAGTCACAATTGGTGGGCAGCGCTAGGCGCCATTCAGAACAACAGCACCTCTGCAAAATTGCCACAGCTAGCAATCGGGATTTACCCTGCAGGGATCTGAGGAGAGTCATCATAAATCGATTGGAGTATAAAATGCCAAGACAAAGAAAGCTGAAGGTAATGGACATCCTGCTTCAATAAGGGACATCCGGTGGAATTTCCAGCTGCATTGAAGCAATCCTGGAAGTGGAACGTTGTGGATATGCGTAAACTACAATAATATGGTTATATAAACCTACATGCTACACGATAAAGTGGCTAGTAAGAGTTACGGTTCTCCACATCACTACCAAATGTTACCCACACTTGGTGAGTGGGTGGGTGTTAGTAGGTAACCAGTAGGCAATATATTGTGATGTTTTAAATGGTTTCATTAACAGTCTGGAAAAAACAACAAATTTCTTCTACATTTTGTTTCAGCCAATGCAGCCGCCCTTCTTCCATTAGTATCGTTGGGAAACATCTAGGACCTTGTGCCACCCCACAGGCGACTGTAAGTAACCCAGGCAGCTGTAGAGAAGGGTGGTGGTACAAACCGCTTGGTAGACGCAGATTTTTGTGTTAAGATGAAGGTTCCTGTTCTGAAAAACATGCTGTTGGATCTGTCTATCCTGGTCGTCATTGTCAATGCTATTGTATTCAGAGATAATGCTCCCCGGGTATTTGAATGATGGAACAACTGACAGTTTCAGTTTTTCATCTGCAACAGTGAAGATGGGTGGGATGTTGGCATTCCACTGGCAGAATACTACTGTTTTGTCAGAGTTGATGGTCAACCCCATCCTGCTGCATCTAGGACCGACTGGAGATCTTGTGGAGAGCAAGCTATGAGAGCGCAGTCATCTGCATACTGCATCTCAAGTATCCTCACTCTCTGCAGTTTGGTGGTTGCCTGTAGCCTCCTGATATCAAAGAGGTTACCATCCAGCCTGTACGCTACTGTCACCCCACTGTTATCTTCAATCTCCTTGTAGAGAAGCTGGGCAACACATATGAGGAAGATGTTAAAAAGCACTGGTACCAGTACACAACCCTGCCTTACCCCTGTGCGCACAGGAAAGGGCTAGACTATTGCCCTCCTATAGCCACCCTAGAAGTCATTCCATCATGAAACTGCCAGAGGATGTTTACAAACTTAGTGGGGCATCCAATCAGGATGAGGACTTCCCACAAGAGATCTCTCTGCACAGTGTCAAAGGCTTTGGAGAGGTTGACAAAAGCCATAAACAGGTCTTCATCTTGCTCCCTACACTCGCAGTGTGACTCCGGTAGCATAGAGTGTGATTTCATTAATCAGCCCCTGTAGCATCATCTTGGCCAGGACCTTGCCTGCCACGGCAAGAAGTGACATGCCCTTATGGTTGACACAAACGGCCCCATCCTTTTTGGTTTTAAATACGGTGACAATACTGGCATCTCTCCATTGCTGTGGGATGTTTTCATCAGCCCTAACCTTGGTGATGTAATTATGTAATGCTCTTGTGCAGAAATACCCTCCCTGTTTTAGCAGTTCTGCTTTAGCAGGGTGTTCAAAATGTTCAGCACACCTCTCCGGGATGCTATTCTGGTCTTTCAGGACTTTGAGCCCGTCTGCTGTTTTCAGGGGATTGATGCAGTGAATTCTTGGGCCGTAGATGGATTGATAGATGTGCTTTGTGCATGTTGCTTGGTAGATTATGGATGAACCCAGAGTTGTTTTCAAACCAGTCTCAATTGTTATTGCTCCTATAGCTGATTGTTTGGGCTGCTGCTTCATGTAGGGTTTGCAGTAATAGAGGTCCGCTGCTGTTTTGTGGCATTTCCACCCCTTTGGAGGAGTTCTAGCTCCCCTAGTTTCTCAGCCAGAGAGCGATGAAACTCATTCCTTTTAGTGGTGACTTATAGGCAAACACAGTTTAACCGCCTCCTACTGGGTCCACGTTTCTGCAATGGGGTGTGGGGGGGTGGGCACACTTTCCTGAGAACCTTGGTCATGATCATGCAGTGATCTGTCCAGCATTCTGCCCCTCTCATGAGCCGGGTTATGAGAACTTCTTTGATGTCACAACAACTCACGATGACATAATCAATCGGGCGCCAAAGTTTGATGCCAACTCAACAAAATAGGTGGTGATAATGTGATTGAAAAAAGGTTATACTATTTTGCATTTTTGTTAGAAATGGTATTTTTGTATGGTTCTCACATTCAATTTTCACAGTGTCACAATAAATGAATTGTTTTCCCAAAATCAAACCTACAAAACTACAGGCATCAGGAAATCATTTTAGTGACTTGAGCTCTTCATTTTTATCACTTATCATACAGACAGACACACACACACACACACACACACACACGGTCCACTTGGCACATGCTTCTTCCTGTGTGGGGAAAATGAAGTTGAAGGGGAGTTTGCCAGCTGAGTAACACAACCATATACCACACCACAGCCTGCAGCACTAAAGCCCAGAAAGAAGCAGTATCCATCTACATACTCCATCTGAGGAAACAAATGAACTGCAGTTTTATAGCTTATCCTGCTGAGCCGGAACATAAGAAGTGCTGGAGGATTTTAGAGAACCAATGGGTAAGAAAAATGGTGACGGAAATGCTGAGTTTTGGGGAACTAAAAAAAAAACCAAACAAACTTTGCTGAACAAAATGGAGCTGTCTGGCTAGATGAAAGGCTATATCCGTTGATGAGAAAATGGCTATTAAGTAACAAGGCCGTCTGCTCTGAGCGCTACTCGGTTGTGTAGAAATTGTCCCTCCGGTGCACTTTAACTTGGGTAGTGTACAAGGGTTCATGAACACTGAGGCACTCAGGAGGGTAAAGTTTAAAAAGCCTTTATTTTATTTCATGGCTAAATCATTAAAACAAGGCAAAGCGTATCGGCCGTGAGGCCTTCATCAAGTCAAGTATAAAAGGTTTGCATTTAAACTGTATCTCATAGCCTATTGGCCAGTAGTCACTTGGGATGAGCGAGTACAGCATTATCTGTATCTGTATCTGTATCTGTTTACCACATGAATAATCTGTGTCCGGATCCGTACTCGGACTGGGCGGGGCCTAAACCAGAATTGGTCAGATTTAAACCGGAAGTTGGTCGGGCTCTCTTGAAATGTGCGGGGCTTTAACCGGTATGTTTTTTTAAGCATGCAATTGATATGAGTTGATCAAAAATTGTTATATTTATTGCTGATTTGAAAACTATTTACATGACA